>NC_052487.1:10291724-10555011 GCF_009730915.1 Dioscorea cayenensis subsp. rotundata | reverse complement strand
AATTATTTTTGAAATTTATATTTTACTATAAGATCCAATCTTACTCAAATAATCAAAGTACATTCTCAATTGCGATTTTTATAATAATTCATCCACTCTACAAAGAGACAAGTATAACTTTACTCTTCCCAGATAAATACTTAGGTTTAAAAAGCATTAAAATCATCTATTCGATAGTATTATAGTTGCTTTACTAATATATCTTATGAATATCGAAAGGTCACAAATATGGTAATAGATTAAAATTATTTTGAAATATTTTTTTAATGATCTCCTAATGTCCTCTCTTAACTAATGAAGATAGTTTATTATTTATGTATCAGAGTTGCCTATTTCCTTTGGATTGAAAATATCAAAAACAACACCCCCTAAATTCACCACGCACTTGAGCTGGGCACATACTAATCATACTAACATTTACTCTTTTTATATAAAGAGAGAAACATGGAGAAGAAGGTGTGCAATTTGGCTTAAGGATGATGAGAAATAACCCTTACTAGAAGTAAAGAACATGATGAAAAAACAGATGGTCCCTTTGCCAAAGTTTGCCTTAGAAGCAATAAGGACCCTCGTTTAAGGACACCAAGGTCATACACCTTCATTGTCAATGGTCCCTTTAGAGGAGTGAATGCACTTGCAGGAGTTGGATGGCTTTGCATGGATTCTGATCACATGGTTTGTGAAGGTATTAGCTACCCAATAAAGTCATTTCCATCTTTAGAGATAGAACTCGTGGCTCTCTTTGTAGTTTTAAAAGATTTAAATAGTTATAATATAGGAGGTCCTATTAGAATATTGAGGGGTTGTGAACTTGATGTATGTAAGCATACTTAAGGGAGTAACAAGACCACCCACGAGTTTGTTCATATGGTTGGAAAAAAATAAGGTATAACTTTGTTGTAGTTCGAGTTGAGGTTGTGCATGTTTGTGAGAAGTTCACATCTGTTGTACATAGGCTTGCTAGTTTGGCTACTTTCATTAGGAATCTCAATAATGGAAGGATGTATTTCTTGATGGTCTTATTGACTCTATTGCTAACTATTTTTTTATTGATCATAAAACTTTTTCCTCTACCTATTTAGTTGTGTATACATAGTATTTGTGGAACTTTGGTTTTTAAAGTTTTTAAGACATAAATGTAAGTTTTTTATTTCTTATTTGGAAGTAGTGGTTTTTGCTTTTATACGTACAAAATGAATAAATCATGCCACCATTACAGAAAAAGTATAGGAAAATGTATAAATGTTGCCATCAAAATAAAGAAAAAGAAAAATATACAAATAAAAGAGAAATAAAAAAATAAAAGTGTTGTCAATAGGATACAAAAACAAATCACCTTCACAAATCATTGATTCAAAACCGTTGTTGCCATCAAATCACGCTTTACAAGATGGTTGTATACATCACCCCTTGATTTAGTCAAATTCTCTAATATTTGATGTTTGTTGTTTTATAATTTTTCTAGTTGTATCGGAGGGTTGACTCAAAACAACCATCTTGTTGTATGGTTACTATTCTATTTATTAGTTATATTATTGCTAAGATAATTGTTATTGTTGTTGATAGAAGTTTTTATGTTATTTCTCTGTAGTTTATGTCTATTTAGTTAGGGTTTTGAGCACTTCCCCCAGATATTGCCATTCCGGAGATTCATGAGTCTAGTGAGGAGCATTGCACATAGTAAATTACGATGAGTCAAGTCGAGTATTAAACGTAATTTTCCCAACTATAATTTTAAAATTCTAAAATGGATTTGGTGTAGAAATATATGATATTTTTGGAAACTACAAAACGTCATTCAGTAAATGTATTATTTAGCAAACCGAAACAATAATAATCCAAGGATGGTTGCTATTTCTGGAAAATGCCTAAAAATAGTAATTGGCTTCTATTATACTTTAAGATGGTGTTTATTTGGCCAATCATTATTTTTTTAGGGTATCTCGTCTCTTTGCAAAAACAAAGAGGGAATGTGGGGGATTTGAAAGGCCATGTAATTAGAATTACAAAATCCTTCAAAGTTATTTGTTTTATTAATTGGATTTAAAAAAAAACAATGTATTTTGAAGTACAATAATTTGTGGAATAGGTTGAAACTATGCTAATTTGGGCATGGTTGACATTGTTGGATTTTGAATCCCAAAGGAAGCCTTATGTGATTGTCACCTGAGGCTTAAATGCAAGTTTTGAGATATAGAACAATATTCAAAGGTTGGTCTTTTTCTAGGGATGCCAATTCAAACTATCAATAGTGTGTGTCATTGTTGTGAATATATGCAATTCAAACAAGAGACCTTTTTTGTGGTGGCCCCCACACACACAGGAAATATATATATATATATATATATAAATATGTGTGTATACAAACATCTATAAAAAAAATCTCTTAAATATTTCCATCCTACTAAAACACTAAATATACTTAAAGATATTATTTTCATTTTAGAACCTCTATACATAGTAGCAATTATTTTAATTTTAAATTGAAAAATAATTTCTTTCATGATCTTGATAATTTTTCTTTTTGGTATTTTTACTTTTCCAAATAAAAATATGTAAATTTTTATTTCTAAACAACAAAAATATGTACATTTTTATTTCCAAACAACAAATTTGTTGATTTCACACATTGCCTTCATTGTAAGATTACATGGTATATGTTTGTAAATAACTTTTGAGAAATAGTAATTAGATGGGTAAATTCTGATAATATATTATTAATATAAATACCAAACAAATAAAGTAAATCTTATGCAACAAGAACATAATCATATATTTAATTAATTAATTAATTATTCATAAATGTAGTAGTCGAACCGGACCCGGACCTTTGAACCCGGAGAAGGTCAAAGTTCAAGGGTCAAGAGGTCTCGATCACGGTCTAACCAGGGTTGAACCCGGATTTAATATATAAAATTATAAAAAAATATAAAAATAAAAACACATTAAATGATTTTTAATAAAAATCTAATGATTCTATACCACTCATTAGATTATAAATTTATAATACCATTCATTAATAAAAATCTAATGAACTTTTCATCTGATGTAACTATGTATATATTATATATAATATTTCTTTCATTATTCACATTGGTTACTGAAGTTCTTTAGAAATAAAAAGCTATTATTTTAAAATGACATCATGAGGATTATTATGAGGTGTGTTGCGAATTGACACATTTTAGCTTAGACGGATCTCACTAATGAATTTAAAAGATAAAACTTTTTCAGATGATTTCTATTGGCCGGGCATGTTATAAGTGGAGAACAACCAGGATAATAGAACAAGCCGTTTCATAGACCAATCACGTGAAGCGCGAACTATCATGCTTGAACCAGTGATTAAATTAAACTAGATGGCTTGATTGATTTACTTGAAATTTGACACCATATGAACCGGCCCGGTTCATCCGGTTCACGGTTGAACCGGCCGGTTCAGTCTCCGCTCAAGACCGGTTTTTTTACTCAACCGGTTTTGTGGCTTTGAATCGGACGGCCTAGTGCCCGGTCCGGTCCAACCCGGTTGGACCGACCGGTCCGAGCTCGATTCTACCTAGGTTATTTGTTCTATGATTAATAAAAATTTATAAAGCATTTTGTAATTAATAAACTTATTGGTCACTAAAGGAAAGGGCAACCTCACCCTCAGGACTTATGTCTTTTAAATAATATATCATGCCAAATAATGTTGCAAAAATCCATATTTACAAATCCAACTAATTAAACACAAAGTTCTATAATACAACATTCCGCATACATCCAACCAAGTACTAGATTTGACTTTCCTATATTTTCAAAAGCAGGATTAACAAATACACTTTAATTAGAAATCACTACATTTTCACTTACATTTAACCAAACGCCACCTTTAGAAATATAATAATACATTATTCTACTTTGTACTGATTCTGTTAAATTCAAAGTATTATTAGTCTTATTTCAGAAATTTATAATCTTACTTCAGCAATATATATGTTTCGTTATTCATGTATTTATTCACAAATATTTCTATATATTCTATATATTTTTCAAGAATACTTGGATAATTACTTTTATCATATGTATATCTATGTATTCAACCATTTACGTGAAGGTATTTAATTTGGATATTATCAGGGAAATTCTGCATAATTTATTCTAAAAGTTTAAGATATTTGATTGACATAATATTTTCTTAGAATGTATGTATCCTTGTAATTTTGGAATATTGTTATAATAATAGCTATCATCAACATAAGGAATTTTAGTTTTTATGTTCGAAGTATTCAATAAAAATATTTTTTTATGAAAATTCCGCACAGTGTGACTTGATCCTATTTGTATTTGGGGAAGAATGGAATGTTGTTTGATTATTCTTATTTCCTGAAATTCTGAAATTTTTTTTATTGAATGTATTTGTTTAATTGTTAGATATTTGTTATTATATTTATTTTCTATAAAATGTTGTTTTGGCCTTCGTATATGCAAGTATTCTAATGCTTTGCCAATGGAGAAGAACATTGGTTGTGTTAACACATATTTATTATTTTGACATAATTGCATTTCTAGTTTTGTCCTATAGAACTTGTGATGGAAACTATGGGGTCCAATGCCACCATCTCCACCCTAAACCATGGGATATTAAGATGCTAGAAACATTGGCCTCTAGCTATGGGCACTGGTTAAAGATCAATGAGCACATCCTTAACTCCAACTGCAAAATTTGATCATTTGTATGTCTAGATTGATCTCCCGAAACCTCTAAAAATTGGTCTTTGGATGTTGTGAAAAGTGCATCAAGTCATATTTTTTTTCCTTGTGGTGGTGTCAAAATGGGCACACTGTAAACAACTACGATCATCATCTAACCATCTTGACTGTCACGGTGGAAAGGGATGACCTTCTTTCTATTAACCGGGATTCTTGCTTACAAGAAATACAGGTGGAGCAAGAAGAACAAGATGGGGACTCGAGTGTTGAACATGTGGAAGTTAATTTAATAGAAGCCGGTTTAGTGTCAACACCAAACGACAACTTTGGTTTTGGCCTGTCATTAGTGTTCCACCTTCACCTAGCTGTAGCCATGGACGAGGATTACATCTTACTCCCCAGTGCTTTGGCAGCTCGATCTTGCTCCAAGAAAGGAAGAAAAATATCTACTTCCTTCTCATATGGTTTTACTTGTAATTTCCTTTAATTTTATCTTTAGTTATGTCATAGTGTAGGCCCTAGAATTGCGAAGAGGTTTCTAAATCCATAGCTATAAACAAGATTTGAAACATGATAGTGGGGCTAAGCCCTGTTATCTTCTATCTTGTAGAAATATAATGAGTAAAGAGCTACTCATTTTTGTAGTAAATTTACTAAATACTGGGAGTGGGCTGCTATCAATACAACTCAAACATCTGGTGGTTTAATTATGCTTTAGACATTGGCATATTGCTAAAATAACTCTTTTTACTTCCACTAAATTTAGTTTGAATTTAATTATCTCCTTATACAAACCTAAGGAATAGATTTTATCTTTGGTTTATAATCCTCAAAATATTTCTGCTCAAAAAGGTTTTGGCATGATTTATCATGTTTAATTGCTTTAAATCTTTCTTGACTGCTACTTAGGGATTTTAATCCAATTAGTCAAACTCGGCCCTGGCGTTAACCCAGCCAAGCTCAAGGGTTAGTGGTTGATGGGTTCAACCGGGTTGAAGAAGGGTTGAACCGGAGTCAATAATAAAATACTAAAAAATATTTTATGATAATTAATAATGATAAAAAATAATAAAACTTATATTTTAACAATTAAAAAACACAATTAATTAAATGTGATATTTAAAATTTTTAATTTTTATATTTTTCTCCTATTTTTAAAAATATTTAAAAATATAATTAAAGTAGTATTTAAAATTGTACTTTTTATAAACTATCATTAAATTTTTTAAAATATAAAAAAATTAAAAAAACTCAATAATTAAATTCTCCTCAATCCTCTCCCAACTTGGAACTCATAAAAACAGATCACTTGCACCACACCATCTCTCTCTCTCTCTCTCTCTCTCTCTCTCTCTTCAGTTCTTCACTCTCCTTCACTCTTCATCTCTCATCACTCTCTCTCTCTCTCTCTCTCTCTCTCTCTCTCTCTCTCTTGCTTCTACATTTTCCCTCACTTCTTTAGATCTTCTCATCTCAGTTGGCCGTCTCTCTAGAGCTTCTCCCGCACTTCTTATCACCACCGCTCGCGGCCGATTTCTTCTGGTTTTCCCTCACTTTCTTCGCTATTAGTTTTTTTATTTTTTTGAAAAATTTAATCTATTTAACCCCTTAGATCTAGCCAGGTCACCTGTTTTCTACAAGGTTTTTTCAAAGCCAGGTCATGGGATGTAGCCAGACCGGCCTCATGGCTGGTTCCCTATTTTCTCGATCAAATCTGCCAAGCGGGTCTAGGTTTGATAACATTGTTTTAATCTATTCTTAATCATTGTGAGCATCGTGGTAGGAATTTCAATCATTATGCTGCTAAATCTAGATGCTTTCAGGATTTTAACTTTACAAATCAATTGGTACATTTAGGCTTTGTCGGGTGTACCTTCACTTGGTGTAATGGTCAAGATGATCTTGCTAGGAGATGGGTATAGTTTATACAAGTTCCTAGCCTGGATCTTTAACTTTGATGCTTACAATAACCATCATGTCCCTATAATAGCATCTTATCATTCTCTTGTTTTGTTATCTGTTATCTCCCATGTCTATCATAAGAGTAATTTTTTAAAACTCAACAATTATTGGTTTAAGTATCAAGGATGTCATAATTTTATTAATAAAGCATGGAACTTCGATCCTAATGCCTCTCCCATGGATGTGTTTTTCATATTTAATTGGTTGCAGCAAAGACCATCTTGTTGAGTTGAGACTATTAAGAATGAATTTTGCTAAGACTGATATCCAAAATATTTAAAGGATTTCAATATCCTAGAAGCTATTAAAGGTTCTAATGACTTAAATTAATTTGGTAGTCTAGCTCTAAGATCCCCCTATGATTGGCACGCTACTACTCTTCTAAGACAAAATGGCCACAAATGGACCCAAAGGACCAAGCTTATGTATTAAAAATGGTGATTGCAACACTAGATACATCTCTAATAGAATCTCTACCTTGATAGATGATTTTGGTAACACCCATTATGATTTTAATAGTATTTGCAAATGTTTTAGTGAATATTTGGAGTGCTTCACCTGATATTTAGGTTAATGGCCTTAATGAGCTTCCATATGATTTGAACACCCTTAGTAAAGGAAAACCAGAAATATTTAATTAGGCCAATGAGTTTAGATGAGGTTTTTCTTACTATCAAACCAATGCCTAGAGGGAAAAATGTTGGTCTTGATGGCTTGAACATTGAGTTTTATCTATTTTACTTGGAAATAATCATGGACCCTTTTCTCTTTAACACTATTACTTTTTTTTCCAAACTATATCTTTACCTAAATCATGGGGTAAAACCTATGTGGTGCTTATTCCTAAAAGGATTGTCCGCAAAAAGTAACTAATTTCATAACTATCTTATTATACACAACTTGCTAGAAGATAATTTCTAAAACCCACTCAAATAGGCTGAAAACTGTTATGCATAAATTGGTGGGTACAAAATAGAATGGTTTTATAGATAGTAGATCTAGTCATGATAACATTATAACTGTCCAAAAAAAAAATTGTGCATTCCCTAGACTACGATACCAAGAATCTCCCTTGGATTGTTCTTAAGGTTGATTTTGAGAAATCATGTAATGCTTTAGACTGTATGCCATTCTTGCTACCCTAGCTCTTATGAAATTTCTCTCAACTTCGATTATCTCAAACAAATCATGCATCTCCTTTGCTATTTCTCCTTTCTCATCAATGGCAACCTTCACCTTAGATTGTTAGTCAGAGGGGGCAGACAGGGAAACCCTATATCCGCTTTCTTGTTTTTATAAGTCACGCAAAATCTTTCAATTATAATTAATCATCATCTAAGGTTATACTTGATTCTGGATCTTAATATTAGGTTATTTACTAATTTTAACAATTTAATATTTGTTGATGACCTTGCTATTATTGCTAGGCTTGTAAAGTAGCTACTAAATGCTATAAGCTATGTTGGACATTTATAATAATTATACATGTCCAAAGGCCAACTTGCAAGTCCATGTTTCATGTACCAAGTTGGTATAATACCAAGCTTGCCTTAGCTTTGAATCACATCCTTAAGATGAACTCATGTAGGTTTCATTTCAAATACTTAGTTGTCTTGATATTTCATAGAGAATATCTAGAAATCAATGCCATTATCTAATAGATAGGGCTTCAAACTCCATTAATTCATGGAAAATGTCTTAAATTTCCACAATATGGAAAGATGTTCTTATCAATATTTCTATTTTTTCTATTGTTACATAGCTACTATCTTGCTATCTCTAAACTTACATAGCAAAAGAAGTGGTTTCCACTCCATTAATTGTAGTGATATTACCTTGTCAATGACTAGGGGGAGCGTTGTTCTTAGGAATGCTACAGCAGTTTTGATGACCAAAAACATCTTTACTATTATTAATACTAAGGACAAACAATGGGTTCATATTCTCAATTTTATGTATGGTAATTTTGATATATGGGCCAGCTTCGCTCCAGCTAAAGCTTCTTGGTTTTATAAAATTCTTAGCAAAAGCATTGAAAAGTTATGATGTAACCTTTGTATTAATGTTTGTAACTTTTGATTGTGTGATATTTGGATAGATCCTTGAACTTTTGATGTCCTAATGCTCTTAAGCTTGCCTATATAAATATGGATTTTCCAATTGAATCATTACACACTCTCTAATTTTGTTCATGATCATTCCTTGAAGGGTGAGGGGCTTACAATCTTCCTGGGCAATCACCTGAATTGGTGTACAAAGATCTATCATAAAAATATCTATGTTAGATCTTTCTATGGTAATTTATTGAAATGTCTAAGCTAACATAGAAATATCTACTGATATTGTATCATATAAAATAAACATAATATTGTAAGCCTTTACTATATGAATTATTATCATCACTAGTGGAAAATATTAAATTAAAATGGGTGATTTCTAGGAGATAAAAGTGGTATATAAAAAACAATCATTTTGAAAATAAGTTTGTGAATTAAGAAAAATTATACGATTTAACTTTGATTTAATTATGTCTTAAGTTTTAAAAAAAAAGCAAAACTAAATACTTTTCTTCTTGTTATATTAGTGTTTTCTTTTATAAATAAAACATTTGACAAGTACCATAGCCACATAGGAGATCTAGAGTTTGATTCTTTTGTAATGTGTGATTAAGACCTAATAATAAATGGGTGTGTAGGGTAGTTTGATCATATATATATATATACATACATATATACATATATATATGTATAAAATTAGAAACTTGATGTTTATCCAAATCAATACAAACAAAAAAAAACAAAAATAAAAATAAAAAAATTAACCAATCAATAAATTTAATTTAAATTATGTTTTTTTGTTTGTGTATGGGTTGCAGCCGGAGGCTCTCTCTCTCTCTCTCTCTCTCTCTCTCTCTCTCTCTCTCTCTCTCTTGTTTGGTAGGCCCCCTCTTTAATCACCATCATCATCAACATACATAATTTTCAATACCATCCTTGTTAACATTTCATCCCCAATCTTTAAAAGAAAATGCATTTTCTTTCGATACTTGCATTTCTACAAATGGTTATATTTTTTTAGGTAATTATTTCTTGATTTCTTTTCAATTTTCTTATAGTTTCTTCTCAATGATTTCTGTTCCATCAATGTTTATTTATTTATTTGTGTTTTGGAAAATGTGGATAAGTTGTTGTGATATATACATATCAGGAATACTCGATCTATGATTTCGAAGGGATGTATTATACTAATTCTCTGTGAAAATGATCAGTGTGATTATATTTATTTTTCGAATTACTAAAATGTCACTTGTTCTCCAAATGAGCGTAATAAATTTAGTAGATCTTGGTTTTTTTTCCTCGATTATTATCTTGACCAAATTGAATTAGATTATGATCATCTTGATTATATTTTTTTAAGTAATTTTCTACAATTTGCGATTTTGACAGCCATTTGTTTGAATTTTCTTAAAAAAGAGTATATTATAATAATTTACAAAATTTTACACATTCTTTATATAACTATAACATGAAAGATCAAAACAATTTTTTATTAAAGTGTTTCAAATATGCTCTCCTATATTTTTCACTTTTTTTATGGTAATTTTTTCATAATTATCATGATAATCTGTACATATTTACATATATATATATATATATCTCTTATATTTTACTAAAAGATCCAATATTACTCAGATACTCAAATTACATTCTGCAATTATGATTTTATAAAAATTTATCCTCTCTACAAAGAGACAAGTACAACTTTACTCTTCTCAAATAAACAGTAATGTCTGAGGCATGTTTATCTGGAAATCGCCTGTATGCATTTCAGAATACAGGAGTATTAAAATCAGTCATTCAGTAGTGGCTTTATTGATATATCTTATGAATATCAAAAGGTCACACCTATGGTAATTGATTAAAATTCATTTGAAATTTTTTTTTTTAATCACGTCCTCTCTAGACTAATTTATATAGTTTATTATTTATGTATCAAAGCTGCATACTTCCTTTAAATCGAAAATATCAAACACAACACCCTTTACATTCACCATGCACTTGAGCTTATCACATACTCACCATACTAACATTTACTCTTTTTATTCAAAGAGAGAAACATGAAGAAGAAGGTGTGCAATTTGGCTTAAGGATGATGAGAAAGAGCCCTTACTAGATGTGGAGAACATGATGAAAACAGTATGGTCCTATGCCAAAGACTGTCTTCTAAGCAATAAGGACCCTCATTTAAGGACACGAGGATCCTACCAAATCATTGTCAATGGTGCCTTTAGAGGAATGAATGTACTTGCAAGAGCTGGGTGGCTTTGCATGGATTCTGATCACATGGTTTGTGAAGCTATTAACCACCCAATAAGGTGGCCTTCATCTTTAGAGACTAAACTCATGACTCTCTTTGTCTTTGCAGTTTCTAAAGCTTTAAGAAGTTATAATGCAGAAGGTCCTACAAGAATATTGACTGTGAACTTGAGGTAAGCATACTGAAGGGAGTAACAAGACCACCCCTAGAGTCTGCTGATTTGGTTGGAAAAATAAGGTACAACTTTGCTGTAGTTAAGGTTGAGCTTATGCATGTTTGTGAGAAGTTCGCATCTGCTGCACATAGGCTTACTTGTTTGGCTGCTTTCATTGGGAATTCTCAATACTGAAAAGATAAATTTATGATGACCTTATTGACTTTGTTGCCAACTCTTTTGATTGATCATAAAACTTTTTCTCTGTTGTCAGCTCTTTTTATTCATCATAAAACTTTTTCTCTAGCTCTCTAATTGTGTGTATGTAGTGTGTATGGACCTTTTGTTTAATTGTTTTTTAAGGCGTAAATGTAAGTTTTTTGTTTCTTATTTGGAAGCAGTGGTTTTTTTTTGTTGGGATAAAATGCATAAATTATGGCACCATAAAAAAAAGTATAAAAAAATGTATAAATTTTGCCATCAAAATAAAGTAAAGAAAATATATAAATAAAAGAGGAACAAATAATAAATTGTTGTTGATAGAATATGGAAAACAAAAGTTACCTTATTTAGTAGAGAAAAGTCTAAATAATGTCCTCTAAATTGTTACAAAAATTGATTGCTAAGAAGAGGATAGGAGTTAACTTAAGCAGACTCATTTTAAAGTGGGCAATTAATTACTAGAAGTTTTACTTCTTCAATTCCAAAGCCTCAATGTACGAAGCTTAAATTTTATTAATATAAGAATTAAATTTGACGTTAAAAAGATTATGCTAATAAATAGGAGGTTTTGAATAGTGGTATGGTTCTTAGCGATTTATCTATTTGGAAGTTTAATTACAAGTGTGCCATATAAACAAGATTTAAGAGCAATCATTTGTACTTTGTACTTGATTCGAATTGAAGCAACACCCAATAAAAGGTCCATATGGTTGATGTAGAATTAATTCTAAAATGTGATTGGTAAAACATCTGCAAGATGCTCCTACGTTGTTTTCACTTTCATCCAAAATTATAAATTGAACTAGTATGAGAAACTGCATTACATCATTCATTATTTAGCAAGTTGAAAGTAAAAGATTCATAAGACCCCAAAGTTTGCATCATGGGTTTGCTTTTGCCATAATCTCAAGGATCCTAATCCTTCATATTGACCAGCCAACATCGGTTGCTATAACTTTCAAAGTCATTGCATATTCTCCACTTTTTGTGTTCACTAATATAACATTTTGTTGCCTTGGTTCTTGGTTTCATACTTGTCCTAATGTTGCAGAAGATGCTCCGTGGTTATTCATTCAGCATTGTTCTGTGTTTAAATTTTTTAAAATGTTGATTGTTTGAAGAATATGTCATGCTTCTCTGGCATTCATTTATGAGGGTGAAGGTATTCTATAAGTTGGATGAATCTACCTTGGCAATTGCAATATAACTTTCAAAAGAATCAGGTGCCCTTACCTGAGTAATACTAGCCCTGGAGTCTGCAAGTAATCAGGAGAAGACAAAAGGAAAAGCTATTTACAGTTTCGCAATATTGTTAATCATATTTTTCCTCATAACTTGGCCGCCTTATTATCTTTTCTTCCTTGCGGGTGTATCTTTACGGAGGTCATGTGACATCGTGGAAGAATGATCTTGGAGAAGAGTTGCTTTTTTGTTAGCAATAAGGTACCGACCATTTTCTGGATATTTCTTTTTCTGCATGAAAATCAATTGATATGGGATTAAACCTTTATTCCTGATGGATACAGCCAATTTCCTAGTCATGTTTAATTTTCATACTCTTACATTTTCATGTTTTCTTGCCTATTTTTCTTCTCGAATCATACATGAGCAAGATGGAGAAAAAACAGTTTAATTGAGATTAATTTGAAAGGCTTGGTTATTCTTCCAAAAGGATTTCATGCGTGTGGCATTACCAATTTAAGAAAATGCTATTTTTACCTCCTAAGATGGGGAAACTAAATTTCATTTTGGTGCATTATACATGGATAGAGGGAATTTGCTGGTTATGAAATTTGAATATCTATAGAATGCCCATATCAAATAATAAAATACTATAAAAAGGATGAATTGGTTATGGATAGCACATACACTCCTCAGAGCATGATTCCTTTCTGTGCACATCCTCTCCTTCCTATACCTGTTCAATGCTTGCTCACCCAAGAAACAACTGAAACCATGGGTGTGCATTCAGGCAGTTGAGTTGCTGCACAATTCTTATCTTTAGTAGGCTAAATGCTCAAATGAAAGTATTTTGCTAGAAGATAGTTGTGAATCATGTCCTTATTAGGATCAACTTTCAAACTATAGGCTAATCAAATTGCTAGAGCATATACTCTAAGAAAAATTAGTTTCAGTTGATAAAGGTGTTGTTAAGGCTTAGTAGGTTGATGTTCTGGTTAGGACTGGGATTAGCAAATAAATACTATTTAAGATAGAATTATTGATCTTTTGAAGTTTGTTTGCACTAGATTTGGGGCATTTCCTTAAATACAACTGTTTTTGAAATGGTCATAGAAAACATCATCTCACCTAAGATTTTCTGAACTATTATTACCATCTTTCTGTATGTCACTCTGTTCTTGGCATGTAGCTCATATATCTGCAGCATGGTTTTTATTTATTTTATTTTATTTTATTTTATTTATTAATGTTTTATCAATCTGCTTCTGTTAAAATCTGACATGGCATAATATGATGTATTTTCTTTATCAATCTGCTTCTGTATTTTGTAATGGCACAACTGTTACAATCTAAATGTAGTTGTCAAACTTTGGACCTCTTGAACAACATGGCTTTGCAAGGAATATGTTTTGGAGCATTGACACTTAATCACCACCTTTTCCAACTAATAGCACCAGCAAAGCTTTTGTTGATTTGATTCTCAAGCCATCTGATGAAGATTCCAAGATCTGGCCTCGTAGGTATGGTTTGTAAATGGATTTACTACTTATTCTTTTAATAACATTCTGCGAAAATTATATTAGCTTAATTGTTTAATTTTATACACAGGCATTTTTTAAATCCATTTGTGCTTTTCTAATTATTACTATTTATTTGAAATTATCTTAAATATTTTTGAATTTTAAACATTATATTTGATTTTTGGAAAACAAATAACATAGTGGCTGACAAGATTCAAACTCATGACAACATCCTTATAACAACATTGCTCTGGCCAATCAAAAATAGGTTTTTTTATTAATATTATTCTTTTACTAAAACATATAAAGGATAAGTAAGCCCTACACTATTCAAATTTAGTCTCACTTCCGTCCGCGTGGTAACTACCTAAAAGGAGACATAGCCAAACTAATTTTTTGTTATTGTTTTTCACATTTCTATTATTTTTTAAAATTACATTTTTATAACTTTATTTTAAAAAAATGAAAACCAGGTGCTCATGTCTAGCCCTCTTGTTGGTCCGGGTGTGCCTGGGCTGGGTCTGTCGTGCCCCCCTTTAGGCCAATCCGGTGAAGACTAACGTGGACCCATTGGATCGGGCCCAATTAATCCACCTGTGCCCACCTCTGGTTCCCAACTATGAAAAAATAGTTAAGAAATATCTAATTTTGTAAAAAAAAATAATTTTTATATACCACCCTTATTTATTATAAGTAAACATTACATAAAAACCTCATTTAATTTTATATTGGTGTTCTCCACTTACCAAAAACCCTACTTTCTCTATTGCTCTCCTCCCCCTCTTGCTGAGCTCACTCATGGCGGTTCTCTCTGCCCAATGCTGTGGTAGGTGCCAATCCCGGGATCTATAGAGCATTTGGATTTGGAGGAGGTGAACATGTTGACCGTTGGTATTTCCCCTCTTGTTGTGTTTTTTTCCACTCTACAAATTTTGATTTGTGTTGGTTATATAGTTCAGGGATTGATATATATATATATATATATATATATATATATATATATATATATATATATATTGTTTAAAATGGTATGTTGGTGTAGAAATCAGGTGGAGTGGTACTTTTTCAGTGTTGTCAAGGGATGTCGATTGGGCGAGGATTAACATGGTTTATTTCAAAAAAAAAAAATTCCCCATCCCACGGGATTACCGCGTTCATCGATTCCCCCATCTATTAAATAAATCATATATATTATCTTTTAATAATATATTTTTATTTAATATAAATAATTTTCTAATACTATATAGGTATACAATATTAAAATTATATATTCAGGAGCGGGGGGCGGGAAGGAATCCCCGGCCTCGTTCCCTGAATATTTCTAACACTGAGCAAACTCAAACTAAAGATCTATATCTTAAGAAAGAAGCAGAATATCTCAATGGAAAGGTCAGTACTTTAACTAAAATAATATTTGAGAAAAAAGAAACAGAAGTTGTTGATAAAGAGGAGCAGGTTCAAACTAAAATATCATTTACAAAGGAAGAACTATAGGATGTTGATAAAAGGAAACAAAGTCGAACTAAAGTAACATACAATATTATTTTTGTCACTGCTGAAGCTGGGCCATACTCCAAGACTAAGACTGGAGGATGAGGGTATGTCTGTGGTTCTTTGCCTATAGTGCTTGCTGGCCGTGGACTTGTTTGTTGTATTCAGAGGTTTTAGTGTAAGTGATTTTGCAGGTAATTTCACTTTTGATGCTTGTAGTTGCATGTATGACCAATTTGTATTTGCAATCCACTTTATATAAAACCAAGAAAGCATTTAGCTGATCTTTACTTGGTCATTAGCCAAAATAGTCATAGTTTCCTTCTTCCGTTCTTTGTTTTGCTTCTCTACTTACATGTTGCAGTTTCAATTTCTTTTATATTTATATTCTCAAGTTAATGTTGATCATCCTTTTCATCACAGACCTGGAAGTTTGTGTGGTGATGAACATGGTACTTTTGGTGACAATCAGGTACTCGTAGCATTAATGCTTTCTTTGTCATGCAGCATGTGAGGCTAATTTAGTTCCTCCACTAGGGGCCGGGCTATACTTGGAAATAATTGTTTATTTCTTGACAATGATTAACATGCAAGTCTTCTGCTAGTGAATGCTCTTAAACCGTCAATTTTAGATTTTTTTTAATTTCATTTCATTTTCTCATCTAATTCTCTTGCATCTGAGGTTGTACTTGCTGCAGTAACATAACTACATGCAAATTATTCAGCCCCCGAGGATATTGACCTTCAATGACCTATATTAAACTTATATTTTGCCTGCGCAAATATTTTCTTCTTGTATCCATTACCACATCTTGTTTATCTAATGGCAATGATAGCCTTTTCTTAGTTCCAAATTTTACAAAATTACTCTAAAACTCCTGTGTTTGTAGGCTATTGTTCTTTCAAATGCATAGCTTGTCATTTAGCCTTTCGGGTGCAAAATATCGTCCACATGGTGTTTACACAGATGTTCGCATCATTCTAGTTATTCATAACGTAGCACATCAGGTATAAGGGGGTATGAAAAGTTCCTCTCTTTCTGTTGTGTTCAGTAATACAGAAGTATGTTGCATGTTAATCTTAATTTTATTTCCATTTGTTCTATATATGGAAGGGTGTGGAGCCAGCAACAACATATTTGAACTTAGGATTGCCATCTCAGTGGTATGGGGCATTAGAATGGATCTTCCCTACTTGGGCAAGGAAACATGCTCTTGACACGGTTGCAACTGTCAACATCTTGAAAGGTTCGATTGTCACAGCTGATCGTATACTAACTGTTAGCCAGGTCATAATTCTGCCATTTTGGTTTTTATTTCCTGAAAAGTTTTAAAGGGAGGAAAAATGGGAAAACCCTGCATATCCATTTGTAAATCCATTTCGCTATATACATGACATGGTTACGCTTGGGAAATAACTACTGCCGAAGGTGGACAAGGACTCTGGGAATTATTAAGCAGTCATGAGAGCTTATTGAATGGTACTTACGTCAATCGTTGTATCTTCATCTTTGTTCTTTTTTAATAGATTGTTGTGAAGATAGAAGAGGATGTGAACCTACAACATTTTTTTTTTTTTTGAAAAAAGGAGCCCATGGCTAATTTATTGAATAGAGGAAAAGCAAGAACAACTCCAAAAGAATTAGCTAGCAAACTTAAAACAAAGAAGTAGAAGTCTAAAGAGCAAAGACATGAAGGTCAGTTAAAATTTAAAACTAGAGATATCAAAACATTTCATTATCCATCTGGGGAGGTCTTTGTCTTGATGAAACGTGGTAATAGCATGAAGGCTCAAGCCATGGATAGCCAATCTGGAAGCTGACCTAAGCCATTCCTTGGGAATATGATGAATGCGAGAATTTCCCGCCATGTTAATAGCGTATGTGATGCCTTGTATCCATTGAGTCAGTCTCCCGTTAGGGTTGGTTTGATCACCGCGAAGGAGTTGATGCACATCCAAATTAGCAGTGAAGATATGATGAAGATTTAATTAATTGGCTGATGTAACTTGAATGGTGACCGCGTGCGCTTGCAACTCAACCAAAATAGCAGAATTGGCGATGAGAGAGCCACATCCTGCAAAAACAACTTGATAATTACAAATGGAAACAAAGTATCCAAATCCACCTACCTCAGTTTTAGTATTCCACACAATTAAGTAGAAGAGGAAAGGCCCATCTACATTAGAGAAATTGTTGAGAAGAAGTTTTCGACCAAATTGATCACTGTTTGATTTGGATAATTCTGACACATCAGCGAGGGCTTTACAAGCAATAGTTGAGTAATTTGGAGTAATTTGCCTGAAAATGACGTCGCATCTAACTTTCCATATAAGCCAAAAACCATCTGTGAATCCATTAGTAAAAACAAAGTTGAGGCCAGTCTTAGATCCAACAATCCGCCAAACAAGCTAAGCTTTGGGGCAGAAAACTAAGAGATGATCCGTATTCTCATTAGCAAGATCTCACAGGTTGTAGAGATTACGAGGGCCCAGGTTGATGCTATGAAGAAATTCATTGGTGGCAAGTCTTCCCTTCAATGTGAGCCAAATGAAGTGCTGAGCACGGGGAGCCACCCTGAGTTGCCAAATGTACTTCCATCATAATGGTTATGATTAAGGAAATGATAGACCTTGGAAGAAATTTTGTTACTATGAGACTTGGGAGTCCAATTCCAATGGCAAGGGGCATTGGGATTGATATGGCCAAGTCTACTAGAGAAACAATCAACATTCTTTCCAAAAAGATTGCGACGCTTATGAAAATCCCAGTTATTATTCTGAATGTAATCTATAATTCAGAGAATTTCAAAATCCAAATTGGAGTTGAAAAAGATGGGATTAAAAGCAAGAGGGGTGTCAGAGCACCAAGGGTTAAATAGGAAAGAGGTTTGATTAGGATTCACGGAGTCCAAATTGCAAAATGGTTTCAATTTAGTAGCAACATGACAAAGGCCTTTGAAAAACCAATAGCAATTGGGAGGAATAGGATATTTCCAAAAATTAATTTTGCCATACTTTTGAAGGAGAATGTTGACCCATAAATTATCATCTCCATTTAATAATTTAAAAACATTTTTAGCCATCAAACAGATTTTCGCAAAAGAGAGATTTTTTATGCCAAGCCCCCTCAGGTTTGGATTCAGTTAAATTGGTCCAAGCCACAGCATGGATGCCCTTCCCATTGCCACCCTTGTACTAGAGGAAATCCCTATCAATCTTATTAATTTCATTAAGAACTATATCAGGGATGGGATAAACAGAGGAATAATAAGTTGGGATAGAGAGAATTGAGGAATTAATGAGAATTGTCTTTGCAGCCTGAGAGAGTTTAGAGTGTTTCCATTTGGAACAGATGCAGCGAATCCTGTTAACCATAGGATTAAAGGAAGCCATTGCAAGTCTCTTACGAGTAACCATTACCCCAAGATAGGTTATGGGGAATGAAGCTTGAGTAAACTGGAGGATAGAACAAATGCTTTTAGAGACTCTTATATTAAACCAAGAGCGAAAATAAATAGCAGATTTGTTAGATTGCTAACCAGTAAGACGGCCATAGATATCCAGGCAGAGCTTGATGTTTCTAGCAGTACCTCTAGTAGCTTGTGAGATAAGGATTAGATCATCCGCGTACATAAGATGGTTAGAGTTATGGCATAAGCTAGAGTTAAAGCCAGGGATTAAGTTTCTGTGAAGAGCAAAATTAAGCATTGAAGTGAGATTCTGAGACACCAAGATGAAAAGATACGAGGATATGGGGTCGCCTTGATGAACTCCTCTAGAGGAGCTAATCCAAGAGCTAGGTTGACCATTGATGAGAAAAGAAAAAGAACTAGAGGGGATGCAAGTTCTAATCCTAGAGATCCATACATTAGGGGAATTCATCTTGGCAAGGGTAGCAAGAATTGCAGTCCAGCTTAGAGATTTATATGCTTTCTCAATTTCGATTTTAACTAACATCCTAGGGAGGTGATTTACATCTCTCTCAAGAGAATGGACAATCTCTTGAAGGGCAATAATGTTATCAAAAGAAAAACTAGCAACGTACCCAGCCTGCTCTCTACCAATAAGTTTTGGGAGAACGAGCTTGTCTATTAGGCAGAATTTTTGAAATGATTTTAACACAAACATTATAGAAAGATATAGGTCTGAAATCATAAACCAAAGTTGGATTATCTTTTTTAGGGATCAAAGCGATAAAAGTTCTCTACCAAGAAGAAAGGAGGGAGGAGTTGTTGATGAAACTTTGGATAGCAGGGATTAAGTGATCCCTAATATCATGCTAGAAAAATATATAGAATTCAACATTAAAGCCATCTGGGTCAGGGCTCTTACCTGTAGGGAGGTCCATCACTGTGCGATAAACTTCTTCCATGGAAACATCTCTAGTGAGCATCTCACAGTCCAGGTTTGAAAGTGATGGAAGATCGCCAGGCAAAGTAGAAAAGATATTTGGCAAAGAGTCAGTATCAGAGGCATACCATAAATTAGAATAATAATTTAAGAATGCATGTTGTATGCTATCTAGATCTGCACATAAGTTACGATTTAAATCATAAATTTGGGTGATATGAGATTGATACTTACAAATTCGAGCTGAATTGTGGAAGAAACTGGTGTTTCGATCTCCATTACACACCTAAATGAGATGAGAATGTTGAGCCCATTTAATAGTATTCTGATGCTGAAGTGCTAAAAGCTTATCATAAAAATAAATAAGAAGAGAGTGATTACTAGAAAGGAAAATGTTCAGGTTCTCTGCGACAGTGATGGTAAGTTCGGTCTCAATCAGTGCAAAGTCAATCAGATTGAGAGCAGTAGATCTCCAAATAATAATATTAGAGTGAGATCGAGAGAGGAGATGAGTAAAAGCAGTAAGTCTAAAAGCATTCTTCACTGCTTCATGACAGCCTATGTAATCTAACCAATAATCATCAAACAAAAAAAATTACCATGGTAATGGGAATTATTACGAAGAGTCAAAGAAAAAGGCACATGTTTAGAAGTAATCCTCAAAAGGTGCTTAAGAACATAAGAGTTAAACAAGGAAAACCATGCAAGATTAACTAAGCAGCGATTAAGGAGAGCCCAGGGCCGGGTCATCCCATTTTGATTATTACACTAAGTAAAAGTCGGGCCAGTTAAATGAAGGTCAATCAAATCATTTTCATCGATAAAATTAAGAAAGTATATGGCTTTAAGAGAGTAATATCTGTAAGATCCCCCTTTTTGTTCATTAGGAAAGACTATGGCATTGAAGTCTCCCACAATGAGCCAAGGGTAGCTAATAGTAGAGAGTTTAGATAACTCAAGCCAGAGAGATATTTGAGATAGGAGATGAGTGCTATTGTAAATAACTGAAAAAAGCCAGTTATGAAAGGTGTCAGGGGAAATGATTAAATGAAGAGTGTGACGGGGAACCATGACCGGAGTGATATAACCAAGGCTAATGTTGCAAGCAACGAGGATGACACACTGATAAGTACTTGTGTATAAGTAATACGAATTATTCTTTTCTTATATTGAGCATCACTTTTATCAGATTTTAACCCTTATACATGTGTATTTGTGTTTTTTTGTGCATTTAGTGTTGTAGGGATGATTTTGGAAGAAAAGGAAGCAAAAGTAGATCGTGGATGTGATTGTTGATGAAGTTCTTGGATTGAACAAAGGTGAAGACACAAATTGTGCTCAAAGACATGTGGGTGTGTTCCAACCTCCATTGTACTCAAGAGATTATACAAAGTGGAGGGGCACAAAGGCAGTCACATTCATTTGTTCCAACTTGTGACTAGCAAGAGCTTCATCAATATGGTTTCATTGAAGACGCGACGCGATCTACCGCATGGATGTGTACCTATTCATGTAGCCTCGATGAAAAGAGTGGAATCGGGAACATTTTAGCGAAGTATTGTAGCAAGTTACTGTAGCAAATCACCATAGCAGTTACTGTTTACATCTCTCAAAAAACTGATTTCTGGAAATCCACATGGCCGTGTGGAAATTACACATGCCCATGTCGATGCCTAATTCAAGTCCCTATAAATACCATATTTTGAGAGTTATTGAAGGATCCTTTTCCCATCTTTTGCCCGGTAGGGTTTGGAGAGGCTTTGCCTAGTTTTTGGAGAGGTTCTATGGCCTTCGACATCGTGTTCCTTTGGAAGAGAGCTATTGGGGGAGCTTTCGTCAACATCGATTCGGCGAGGTGTGCCCTAGGCTTGACAAGGGAACCTTTGGAGAAGACGAGACAGCTCCACAAGACCATCGATACGGACTAGAAGGGGGTTTTATCTATGGATAGCATGCTTTTACTTTCGATTTCATTATTGATTTTGTATAGCTCCATGGAGAGCTAAACCCCTAGTGGGTGCATAGACTTATAAACCCTAGGATGATTTTGTTTCATTGACTCTTATTTTGCTTCTTTAATTGATGTTTTAATTAAGTTTCAACCTTGAATGCTTGTTGTAATGATTTCCCCTTAGAGTAACACTAGGGTTGAGAATCTATCTTGGTAATCCTTATGGATGAGTGACACACCATTAGTATTAGACAAAGCAAGATTGGAGAGGGTCGAGAGGGTGAGTCGAGAGGTAGCGGAACGTCCCTTTTCCCTTTCGATGTGATTTATCATACCTCCACGTTCCAAGAGTTCTTTGCGGTCATGATAGAGTGAAGTGCTAAAAGACAAACTCCACTAGGACTTAGGGAGCCAAGGAAAGTGGGGGAAGTGAGGAGAAGTGTTCTAACTTTCCCCACTTCTGGTGTTCATTTATGCTGAAGTGGGGGAAGTGCTACGTCCCCCACTTCCAACGGAAGTGAATTTTGAACTAAGCTCACTTCAGTATTTTTTTTTACTGAAGTGGGGGGAGTGAGTCAGTCTATAAAAACTAACTTTTTTTCATTTCTAAAGTCTTTTTTTAACTCATAGAACTTCATCCAACACCTAAATTCTTCGGTTTCATTCCCACTTTCTGACAAATGAACACAAAAATCATGGAAGTGATATCACTTCCCCCCACTTCAGGGAAGTGGCACTTTCCTCACTTCCTAACTTCCCCTCACTTACAGTTAAATAAACACCCCCTTAGTTGTGCAAGCAACAAAGTGAAGTGTTGAAGTAATCCTTAGTGCTGGGGCTTAATTGTGACTAGGTGTCTTTCGCCTGGATCAAAGGGTTAGATCTATATTAGGGAATAGGGTTTATCACTTGGAGCCCCTAGAGCTTCATGCAATCCCACACAGTGTGAGGCTTCGAGAGCATACCTTTCCGTCGGGGCATAGTGTAAGGGTTAGTCACGATTGACCTTAGGTTTGGGACCGTGTGTCTTTGGATTTCCATGACTCATTAAACTTTAATTAGGAGGCATAATTAGTAGTCTTGCACTTGAAAAAATAGTCCTATGGTGAGCAATGTCTGAGTACCCCATTTTCTTATCGATTGCCTCTCCTTATCCCTATTGCGCTTTCCTTTCTCTTCTTTAATTTTATTGCCATTGATATTGTTCACTCACTCACAAATTGATTCACTCTTTAACTAAATAGCATCACTAATTGCTTCCTAACAACTATTCCCTTTGGATACGACTACCCACTCACTAGGGTACTTTATTACTTCAACAACTCATACACTTGCGGTACACACATGCAAGGGGTGTGTCAAGTTTTTGGCGCCATTGCCGGGGAATAGGTGTTTTGGAAGCATTTTGCACTTTGCTATTTTAGCTATTCATTACTTGTTCTATTTCACATTTTTTATTCTTCCATCATTCCAATTTGTTTTTTTTTTCTTTCTTTAATTACAGCTCTGAGTTATGACCCGAGGCAACCCTTCGACATTGGTTGAAGGTGATCCGAATATTGGAAGAAGAATTCATTGATAGGGAAAGGAACCTGTACAAGATCAGTCAAATCAAGCTGAGATAGAAGGTGAAGGGTTTGATAATATGGCAGAACAACATGAGCAGCAAAGGACACTCTCAGATTATGCAAGACCCATAATTCTTGGTATGCAATCTAGTATTGTGCGGCCACCGATTACAGCCCAGAGTTTTGAGCTCAAGCCAGGCTTCATCCAGATGTTACAGCAGTCGGCACAGTTTAATGGATTGGTCGATGAGGATCCGAACAACCACATTGAGAATTTCTTGGAAGTTTGCGACGTGCTCAAGATTAATGGAGTTACTGATGATGCTATCAAGTTGAGGATCTTCCCATTTTCCTTGAAAGGGAGAGCAAAGTAATGGTTACATTCATTACCTAGAGCATCGATCACTACTTTGGAGGAGATGGTAGAAGCTTTTCTTGCCCGATATTTCCCTCCCGGATAGTCCGCGAAGCTTAGGAATGAGATATCTTTTTTTGTGCAAATGGAATTAGAGTCTCTTTTTGAGACATGGGATATGTTCAAGAATCTCTTACGGAAATGTTCTCAGCATTAGTTTCCTGAGTGGATGATTATCCACACTTTCTACAATGGTTTCAACCCAAGCACGAAGCAATTACTTAATACTACAGCATGAGGTACCTTAGGAAGCAAGATCCCCAAAGAAGCCTGACAGCTCATTGAAGAGATGGCTATGAACAGTTATCAGTGGAACACACGAGACAAGAAGAAAGTAGCCAAACTTCATGAGATCGATGCACTTACATCATTGGCAGCCCAGGTTGAGTCCTTGAGCAAGAAGTTAGACACTCTAACTTCTCCTAGAAGGGCAGAAGTGATGAGTTACACTGGGTGTGGGGGAGGACATGCTCCATCTAATTGCCCAATTTCTATTAGTGGTACCACTTCCGTGGAATAAGTTGATTTTGTAGGTAATGTAATGAGAGGTCAAGGAAATCAGTATAGCAACACCTACAACCCAAGGTGAAGGAGCCACCCAAACCTTTCTTGGAATAATCAATGGCAATAGAAGGCTATGGCACCACCAGGTTTCCAACAACAACAACAAGCCCCGAACATGGAGAATAGAGTTTCAGGGTTGGATAATCAGATGACCGACTTAGATAAGGCTTTGACCAAGTTTATTCAATCGTCGAATAAAAGATTTCAATTGGCTGAAGCCACACTTCGTAACCACACCGCAATATTCCACAATTTGGAGAATCAAGTAGGACAAATTGCTAAGTAACTTTCGGAAAGGCCTCAAGGTATTTTACCTAGCAACACGGAGACAAATCTAAGAAAGCATGTGAAGGCGATCACTTTGAGAAGTGGTCGTGAAGTTGAGAGTAGGCTCCCTAATGAGAAGGCAAATGTTGAGTCACCCAAGGTCGTGGAGGTTGAGGATAAAATTAAAGAGAAGGAGGTGGCACCCCCACCTTATAAGCCACGAATACCTTATCCTTCAAGATTGAAGAACGACCAAAATGATGAGCAATACAAGAAGTTATTGGGTCTATTCAAGCAGTTGCACATCAACATCCCATTTATGGAAGCGTTGTCTCAAATGCCTCGCTACGCAAAGTTTCTCAAGAACCTCTTAACCAACAAGAGGAAGTTTGAGGAGAGTATATTTGTGATTCTAGATGCTTCATGTTTAGCGGTGTTGCAAAAGAATATGCCGAACAAGAAGAAAGACCCCGGAAGCTTCATAATCCCATGCAACATTGGCAATTTGGGTGAAGAGAAGGTATTGGCCGATTCAAGGGCTAGCATCAACGTCATGCCTTATACATTATTTCGGAAGCTAGGCTTGGAAGAGCCTAGGCCCACTCGGATGACACTCCAATTGGCCGATCGATCAGTTAGACATCCGAGGGGTATCATTGAAGATGTACTTGTGAAAGTTGATAAGTACATATTTTCTATAGACTTTGTGGTGTTGGATGTTGATGAAGATGCCGAGGTTCCATTGATACTTAGGAGGCCATTCTTGCACACTTCCAAGGCTCTCATTGACATAGATGGTGGGGAGTTGACATTAAGAGCTAGTGATGACAAGTTGACATACCGCCTCGCCGAAGCCATGCAATATTCTCTTGACTTTGACAATACTTTATATTTTCTTGACACTACTAATGAGTTAATTGATAAATACATGCAAGAAATGATGTGTCCAGACCTATTTGAGGGGTTGCTAGATTAAGAAGTGGAGAATAAAAAAGTTTTATCACTTGGTCTAGAGGACAAGTTGCAACCTACCCTGGGGATCATGAAGAGGATGGTTCAAAAGATGAAATGAGCAAGGAGATATCACAAGAAGCGCCCCAATGCTAATGGGGATGTGTATTCATAGAGTGAGAGTGACGAACCCTTGTGTGGTAACAAACTCAACAACTCCCCCTCTACCTTGAAACAATTGTGTTCATCGTGCTTTTAGGTTGTAGATAAGAGGGCAACCTTCATTTATGAACCCCCATGAGGTAAGGACAGGTATGTCAAGCTTACTGACGTTAAACAAGTGCTTCTTAGGAGGCAACCCAAGTCTTTATTGTTTTTCTAGGTTTCAATTTAGTATTTGCATGAATAAGAGCTTTAGTGTTGGTGTATTGATATTTACATACTATTGTTGTGTTTTTCTCATTGATTGTTGGTGTTTTAGTGTGCTTAATTGTGATTAGTGAAGTTTCTAGGTCGTTTGAGCATGTTTCTATGATTCTTTGGATTGTTTTTAATGCATAGGCAGTCTCTGCATCTGTATAAGTGTTGCAAACATTTTTTTTGTAGAGTCTGTAATTTTTCTAAGTCATCCAGGGAAGACACACGGTCGTGTGGAATTTTCACAAGGGAGTGTGTTTCCATTCAGAACTCATCCCGAGAAGACACAAGGGCATGTGTACACCCTTGTGAACGGCCTTGTGACGGTCACACGCCTGTGGATAATTTCCACACGGGCGTGTGGATCTCTACAATGTGTTTAGACTCCATCCCGAGAAGACAAAGTGGCGTGTGTATACCCCCGTGAATGCCCTTGAAAATAACACACGGGCGTGGGTAATTTCCACACGCCCCTATAAAACTCTGCAGAGACTTCTCCTCCATCCCGAGAGCACGCAGGGGCATGTGAGTGCCACTGTGAACATCCACACACCCGTGTGGAATTTCCACAGGGGCGTGTGGAACACTTAGTCGATTTCTAGGGAGGACAGAGAAGCCACAGGGGCGTGTGGGTGCCCCCTGGGTCGACCACACGGGTGTGGGTAATTTTCACACGCCCGTGTGGTTGCATTCAGAGACAGCCAAAGACTATCCCGAGAGCACATAGGGGCATGTGTTCACCCCTGTGAGTGACCCTGAGGGAATCACACGGGCGTGGGTAATTTTCACACGCCCGTGTAGATGCACAGAACGTTAAGAGGTGTGATTTTTCTTTAAAACCTACTCACGCCTCTTCATTCTATAACTCCCAAACACTCAAAGAACACCTTTCTTCACTTTCCCGACCATTCACCATCTATTTATAGAGATTTAAGTGAGTTTTCCGGCCGCATTCGAAGTTTTTCATTCTCATTTCATCGGTAAGCTTCCCTCTTCTCTTTTCTTAGCCTAATCTTGATTTCTTTCAATTATTGTGCTGATTTTGCATGCATTTTGTGTTTAAATGGTTGGTGAATGTATTTAGAGTGATTTCAAAATGGATTTTTGATGTATTTTCGGGATTTTTGCAACCTGGCCGTGCGACTTTCACAACCTTGTGGATTCCTACAAAAACTATTTTTAAGTTTGATTTGATCATTTCTTTTCAAATTTTACAGGAATGGCTCCTAGGTCAAAGAAAGCGGCCGGCAAGCGCCATAGAGAGACTTCTCCTCAGCTGGAGCACATGGAGTTTGCGATTCCCGAGCATCAGGCTCATTTTGCGAGATTGTCGAAGCTGAAGTTCAGCCAATCTCGTTTCCCAGATTTGAGCGCATTGAGAGAGATACAGTTGGAAGACGAGATGGCTGACGAGGTCAAGGGGTTGCTCACCATATGCAGTTGGTGCCGCTTGTTGTTTATTTGTGAGCCTGCCATTCGTATGCTGACATTGGAAGTGTTAGCATCATTCAAGTTTGACCGATCATACAGTAGTTTTCTCGAGCGTGGACGCTATTCAATTCCGTACGTTCGATCAATACCATAGTATGAGCATCACTCAGTTCTCCATCCCACTTGGGCTATATGATGAGACTTTCATTGATACTAAGGAGTATGATCAATTACCGACTGACTATCCTGGCAATTTGACTCCTCAGCGTGCTTTTCGTGCATTATGTGGCCAGGGACAGTATGAGCAGGGGTCTCCAACGCTACGTGCCTCTCTCGTCCAGCTTACAATTATATCAACGCTATTCTGAGTAGATCAGTGAACAGACGTGATGATAGCACTGGAGTCCTTAATCACCAAGAGTTACCGTATTTGTATTCCATGGTACAGAGTAAGCCGATCCACCTGGGACATATCTTGTCTGAGTACTTGCACCACCAAGGCCAGTATGCCAGGGTGAGAGTTCTCTTCTCGAGCTCGTACATTACTCGACTCATTATGGGATGGGTCTGATGGATGCTATTTGAGGGACCGAGAAGATCATAGTACCGTCTCCCAGCGGCTTGGAGACCATGCATTTGATGGGGATGATCCACAAATATAGGGACGGAGTTTATGTAATGATCATTCCCCACCAGAGCCAACCGAGGGTGAGGGTGATGCAGCTGAGGGGTCTCAGCCAGTTCCCGAGCTACAAGAGGAGCACATGGAGACAAAGGCACCACCTGTAGCACAAGAGCCACCTCTAGTGTGTATGTTTTCTCCATCTGAAGCCTATGATCATTTTGAGAGGCTCAAGAGTGTTGTAGGGGTGCTATGGACAAAGCTGACTAAGGTTCATATGATATAAGCTGTGAACCATGCAGAGGTGATGGCACGTCTTGACACTTTACAACAGTTACTCAAGCGAGACGCGACCTCACCATTTGTGATGAGACCCCGAGCTACACTGACTCCACTAGCATCTCCTTCATCACCACCTCCAGCAGCACCAGCATCATCATCAACAGCAGCAACCGAGACAGCACTTGACAACGACGCTTAAGGCGTCTCTACTTTATTTGTTTTTATGTCTTTTTGTATTTTATTTCTGCATTTATGTTGGACTTGTACTACTCCGAAAGGATCCTCCTTCTGAGTTTATCTTTTATTTTCATTTGTTTCGAGTTATATTTCATTTTTATATCTTTATAGACTCGAGTTATTTTGTTTTTGTTGAGCTTCACTGAACCCCCTTGTGTATACGTACAGATGCTCATGTGAGTCTTGGAATTAAGGAATAGTCATGGGCACGGTCATGTTGCTTTATACATGGCCGTGTGTGCTCCACAACCCGTTGGAACTTAACTCTCAGTGAAATTAGCTCCATCAAACGTACCATTAGGAGTTCAGGGGAGTACTGTTTCAATTGCCCATCTCCACACATTGTTTTGATTGTTATACTTCTTTATTGTGCTTGTATGCTTACATGCTTACATTGAGGGCAATGTACATCTTAAGTATTGGGGGAGTTCACATTACAAATGATCTATGCTTATGTTTTTATTGTTTAGGAGAAATTTTTAGCATTGAATGTTCTCATGCTCTAGTTTTACTTGAATTTTTTGGAATTTTTGCCCGATTGACACTTGTTGCACCACTCACCCATTAAACCATGTAGAAACTTAAGTTCGACGTTTAAAGGACTGTTTTAGTTTGTTTCTTGTTTCAATTTCTTTGAAAAAAAAAATATGTGTTTGTTTGTGCATTGGGGGTGGAAAGAGCTACCACCTATGAAGTATGAAGCTACTCTCATAAGTCGGATACTAGTTATGCCCTAGTGAGAGAAAGAGCTATCTCATGGGATGAGTGAAAGCTACTACCCCAGTAGAAAGAGCTACCACCTCGAAAGTGTGAAAGCCACCTAGAGGCTGATTAGGAAAGGGATACCTTTAGAGGATGTGTGAAGCTACTACCTTTTCTTTTTGTTTATAAATAAGTCCTTAATAAGAGCTTTGAGGAGTACATGTTGGGTTGACTTGAGTGAGTTTAGACACACTTACACGATATCGGGTTATTGTCCTTTTTTATTCAAGTTTTTAGCTAGAGCATGGATTTTTCTTATTCGGTGTTGAAATTTTACCTTACTTGTAGAATACTTCTTTTGCATGCTTTTGGTGAACCTAAGGCCAAGCACTTGCAATTTTCCTTCTTAGATGATTTAATGTTTTATTTTTGCTTGAGGATAAGCAAAAGCTTAAGTGTGGCGGAGTTTGATAAGTGCTTGTGTATAAGTAATACGAATTATTTTTTTCTTACATTGAGCATCATTATATCGCTTATGCATATGTATTTATGTTCTTTTGTGCATTTAAGGTTGTGGAAATAATTTTTGAAGAAAAGGAAGCAAAAGTAGATCGTGGATGTGATTGTTGATGAAATTCTTAGATTGAACAAAGATGAAGACACAAGTTGTGCTCAAAGACATGTGGATGTGTGCCAACCTCCATTGTGCTCAAGGGATTATACAAAGTGGAGGGGCACAAAGGCAGTCACACTCATTTGTTCTGACTTGTGCAAGACTAGCAAGAGCTTCATTAATACAGTTACATTAAAGACGCGATGCGATCTACCGCATGGATGTGTGTCTATTCATATGGCCTCGATGAAAAGAGTGGAATCGGGAACATTTGGCAAAGTAGTGTAACAATTACTGTAGCAGATGCTGTTCACAACTCGCAGAAAACCGATTTCTGAAAATCCACACGCCTGTGTGGATTCCCGATTTGAACCCCTATAAATACCGCGTTTTGAGAGTTACTGCAAAATCTTTTTCCCATCTTTTGCCCATATTTTGAGGTGATTGCGGCTAGGGTTTGGAGAGGCTTTACCTAGGTTCTTGGAGCGGTTCTATGGCCTTCGACATCACGTTCCTTTGGAAGAGAGCTATTGGGGAAGCTTTCGTCAGTATGGATTCAGCGAGGTGTGCCCTAGGCTTGACAAGGGAACCTTTGGAGAAAACAAGGCGGCTCCACAAGACCATCAATACGGACTAGAAGGGGGTTTTATCTATGGATAGCATGCTTTTACTTTTGATTTCATTGTTGATTTTATTTAGCTCCATGGAGAGCTAAACCCCTTGTGGGTACTTGGACTTGTAAACCATAGGATGATTTTGTTTCATTGACTCATATTTGGCTTCTTTAATTGATGTTTTAATTAAGTTTCAAACTTAAATGCTTGTTGTATTGATTTTCCCTTAGATTGACACTAGGGTTGAGAATCTATCTTGGTAATCCTTGTGGATGAGTGACACGCCATTAGAATTAGACAAAGCAAGGTTGGAGAGGGTCAAGAGGGTGAGTCGAGAGGTAGCGGAACGTCCTCTTTCCCTTTTGATGTGATTTATCATAACTCCACGTTCCAAGAGTTCTTTGCGGTCATGATAGAGTGAAGTGCTAAGAGACAAACTCCACTGGGGCTTAGTTGCGCAAGAAACAAATTGAAGTATTGAAGTAATCCTTAGTGTTGGGGCTTAATTGTGACTAGGGGTCTTTTGCCTGGACCAAAGGGTTAGATCTATATTAGGGAATAGGATTTATCACTTGGAGTCCCTAGAGCTACATGCAATCCCGCACAGTGTGAGGCTTCGAGAGCATACCTTTCCGCTGAGGCATAGTATAAGGGTTAGTCACAGTTGACCTTAGATTTTGGACCGTGTGTTTTTGGATTTCCACGACTCATTAAAGTTTAATTAGGAGGAATAATTAGTAGTCTTGCACTTGAAACAATATTCCTATGGTGAGCAATGTCCGGGTACGCCATTTTCTTACTGATTGCCTCTCCTTATCCCTATTGCGCTTTCCTTTCTCTTCTTTAATTTTATTAGCATTGATATTGTTCACTCACTCACAAATTGATTCACTCTTTATCTAAATAGCATTACTAATTGCATCCTAACAACTATTCCCTTTGGATACGACTACCCACTCACTAGGGTACTTTATTACTTTGACAATCCGTGCACTTGTGGCACACACACAAAGGGTGTGTCACACACAAGAACCCATTGGCCAGGATTGCAGCCCATTTCCATTTGCGAGAGAGTCTCTTGGAAAAATGATCAAGCCGAGTCGAGTCAGCCAGTGTTTCAACAAGACACATCATAGAGGGCTTCTCTTTATGAATTAGTCTTAGAATACGGTTGGAGGTGTCTCGACTGGAGATCCCCCTACAATTCCAGTAAATAATCTTAGGAGTAATTATAATAATCATAATAAAAGAGAACAAATACCATAAGGGAAGAGGTACTTCCATGGGGAATAGATTAACTGTTCAGCAAAGATGAAAAGGTCAAGCTAGCAAGAGCTGGACCCACCAGCATCGACTCGACCCTTTTTGTGGGGATCGATAGGAACTTGTGAGCTTTTTCTAACAAGAGTCTCACGTCCCTGTTCAGCCTGGTATTAAACAAAAGTCATCTAATCATCCACATCATCCTCTTCCTTTGACATTGCTTCATCCTCTTCGTCTGACATCTCATCATCTTCCCCAACCAAGGATTCAGAATCGTTATTTTTATTACTGGATGATATTTGGGCATCAGACACTTTATCTACTGCTATCTTATGCAAGGTAAGAGTATTTCCAAGAGCTTGGGTTCTGCAACAGAGGCTAAATGAAGGATGGGAGGCAGTGAACCGGTGCGATGGGATGTTTTGGGTTTGTCACAGCTTTTCATGGATAGATTATTGTGTTAGAGAATTTCATCTGTTGGCATCATAATCCCATTAGGTGGATAGCCATTAGATGACTTGTCTTCCCGAGAAATTATAGGGATCACAGAATCATCGGTTAGCTCTAAGATGTGGGGAGCATGGTTAAGTGGAGTCAAATCGTTTTTGAAATTTTCGGTGCCAAGGCATGGGAAAAGGCAAAGCCGCCATGTGTTCCTCAAGCTGTTGTAGCAATGCCATGGTCCTCATTCATTGTACCCCCCATCTCGACTGTTGCGTCGCTAGGCACGTGAGTAGCACGCGTACTACCACCACATCCACAAGCGTGGCCTCGCCAACAACCACGAGCCAAAGTCACTATCAAGTGGAGGATCTTGGGTTTCCAACAAAGGAATCATGCTCATCGTTTTAGGATCTATAGCCATGGACTCTGGCCCCTTATCAACTGATTTCTAGGAAGGGTTCGACTCGATCCCCGTCCTTCGTGGATCATGAAAAGGTAGAGGAGGGTGTTCCTTTTTGATAGCCAGTGATCTGGGGCAAGAGCTAGTACCATGACCAACAATTCCACAAGTATAACAGAATGTTAGAAGCTTTTTGTAGAGAACCACCACAAAGATTCGATGAAGATCATCTTAGAGTCAGAACCCATGGCTTAGTGGTTTGGATAGGTTAATTTCTAAACAAACTCAAGCAAATCTAGAGCAAGTGAGTGAAGAGGTAAGCCTACTGACTTTAAGAAGGTTACCAAAATGGGATGTAACAGTTTCCAGGGTTTCAACATCCCAAAAATCAACAGGCAAGCTGTACAGTTGTACCCAAATGGTTACTATGTTGAGTTTGGCAAAGGTTGGTTCAAAGAATGGTTGCTATGGTGAAAGTTGGAGGATGATCCCATTAATGGACTAGGTCCCCCCACACACACGCACACACACACACAAGGATCTTTTGCATAACTTCATAAGACGAATAGTGGATTAAGAGAAAGCCATTAGGAAGGTCAGAGAAAGATATTTCACCAATTTCCATCCATTTGGCCAACAGACTCATCTTCACTTGGTCGAATGGCGGTGGCTTACCGAAAAATTTGCCTATAAGGAGTATTAGAATCGCATGCGAGCTCTATCAAGGGAATCATCGTCAAGACTAACAAACTGAGAGGTTGAGTTCTTGAGCTTGTTCAAAAGCTGGGGGTTGTGAAGTGAGGAGTTTTCATTGGAGCGAGCAGCATTAGAGGCTGTCTGCACCCAAGTCTAAGAGGTAGGGGGTTTGGGAGCAAAGGGAGGAATGACTCCCTCGCTTGCCATGGCAAGGGGAGATTGGGAGATGAAGACAGGAAGAAGGATCAAGGGGATGAGACGCTCAGGAGGATTCACTCAAGACGCTCAGGAGGAGCTAGCTAACTTGATAACCTAGAAGGTTTTTGTGTTAGTAGGAATAACTAATGGCATTGATGATGATGTATGGAATCCTGCAACCAATAAACACATCCCATTTAATTATTCTGTTAATCTCTCTTGGAAGATAATTTGGATCCTTACATTTAAAAAACTTAATTGAATAATATTGTTGGTTTTTTATGTTATATAAATATATCATCACTGATTGGACATCTTTTTTTTAAAATTCAGAGCCTTTGAAAAGCAGCACAGCAGAAGGAGCTAGGGTTTGCTGTCAGATCAGATTGCCCATTGTTTAGAAATAAAATTGTACTTTGGCCTGTACTATCTTCTCCGCATTTGTATTAAATTGACTTTTACATTTGTAATGGATTACAAATAGGATTCATTGGAAGATTAGACTACCAAAAGAGCGCTAATGTAATTATCAACTATGCTAGAGCTATTGTAGGATGAAGTTCAATTTGTAATATAATCATGTCTTTTAAACTACTTTTAATAACAAATTATTATTGAACTCAATGTGATTTGTGAAACTGAAATTAGCTTTATGGTTGTCATCACTCCATTAAAAGGTCATTTGACACTTGTTCTCTCTAAAACTCTCACAATTTAAGGTCTCACTTATCATGTTATTTAATATATGTGTTATCTATGTGCACAAGTGCCAGTTCATCTTGTTGCCAATAAGGTATCTAGGAAGTGTCTTTCCTTTTCTGTTCAAGTGAATTTCCATTCTTCTCTTTTTGTTGTATTTAATATCTCTTCGATATGACCTTCAATGAGGAATGATGTCATCATCCTTGTAAGTTTGCCTATGAAAGGAAAAAGAAACCACCAATCGAAGCAATATGTTTTTCAATGTCATTAGATGCTCAATTTTAGGGAAAAAAAAAGGCCATTAAATATTATTCTAACTTAAGAACTTCATGTTTTTTTAATCCTTCAATTTTCCACTTTACAAAGGATGCCTGATTTTGTTTGATTAGAGAGTTAAATATTTCAAAGCTCTATGGCATAATGTGTGAACTTTATTGGGGGTTTCTTATCAGAAGTATGAAGTTGTTTTATTTCACTAGTTGTTTTTTATTGTATAATTTTCTATTGTTAAATTGTCCTGAAAGTTCAGTGTATAATACATAGGAGCATTTCCTTTGGATATGAAGTTCTTTTATTATTATTTAATTTTTCCACTGTCTTGCATGTTTATGTGTCAATTAATTACTTGCAGAATCATATGAACTTGATTAGCATCTAATTTTTCCATCGCTTTGCATAATATATATTATGCTTGGATTGGGAGATGCAGGTACAGGTATTGAGCAATGGGTGAGGCGGGCTGAGTCCTCCCATATAGATAAATTCCATAATTGGGTTGGATTTAATGAACCTTTTTCCCCATCTTATAACTGTAGGGTAAAATGGAACTATTTTTGGTTGCATTATACATGTTAGAAGATAGAGAAAGAATGTATCAATCCTCATTCAATGAACAACATACATGTGCGACCCTTTGGGTCTACATATAGAAATTGACAAGTATACATATACATCTATATATACATATACATGTATACATACATATGTATATCTAACACCCCCTCCCACCGCCTCAAACTCAAGGTGGATCATATGTCTTGATTTTGGATAACATTATTAGATGTTGATCACATGTCTGTGCCTTGGTGAAGAAACCAGCCACCTTGACCTTTGTAGGAAGATAGTGAAGTGAGACAGTCATAGCAAGTACATGACATCGGGTGAAGTGTGCATCCACACCAATGTGTTTGGTCAGCTCATGTTTGACTGGATTTGTAGTAATATGAAGGGCCCCAGTACTGTTATAGTGAATAGGAATAGGAGGGGTGGTTGGTACACTAAAATCCTGTTGAATCAAACGGAGCCAGAGCACTTCTTTGACGACAGAAGCCAATGCACGAACCTTAGCCTCATCACTAGACTTGGCAACAATGGGTTGTTTCTTGGTCTTCCAAACAACAAGAGAAGATCCAAGAAAGATATAGTAACCAGTGATAGAGACCTAATTATAAGAAAAACTGGCATAGGTAGCATCAGAATAGGCCTGCAGCTGAAGAATGGACTGGCGTGAGTAGAACAAACCATAAGATACAGTACCATGAAGATATCGCAATACCTATATAAGATGAGCATAATGAACAAAAGTGGGTGCTCCAATGAACTGACTGAGAATGTGAATTGCATAGGATATGTCAGGACGGGTAACGGTCAATTAGACTAATCTGCCAACCATATTTTGATAGTGAGAAGGATAAAATAAGATAATCCCATCAGAAGCACGAAGCTGCAAAAGTAACTCCATCGGTGTAGTTGTAGTACAGGTATCAGTTAAACTAGAGCGAGTAAGTAGGTTGTGAGTATATCACTACTGAGAAGACGATAACCATCACGATGAGAAGTGATCTCAATACCCAAGAAATAACGAAGCAAACCTCGATCAGTCATCAAGAAAGTCTCATAAAATTGTTGTTTCACAAAGGTAATGTGAGCAGAGTCATCACCAGTAAGGATCATGTCATCCACATATAGAAGAAGAATGATCTGACCTTGAGGAGAAGAGCGAATAAAGACTACTAGATCATGTATGCTCGGAGTGAAACAGCAGCCTCAACAACTATGCTGAACCGCTCAAGCCAGGCCAACGGAGCCAAATTGAGTCTATAGAGAGCATGGCGAAGACGACAAACAGTCCCCGAAGGCACCCGAAGGCACCCGAAGGCCTGGGGGAGGAGTCATGTAGACCTCCTCCTTCAAGTCTCCATGAAGAAATATGTTTGTCACATCAAGCTGATAAAGAACCCAACCATGAACAGCCGCAACAACAACCAAAGTATGCATAGTATACTTATAGGCTACTAAAGCAAAGGTCTCATCATACTCGTAACCATACTCTTGCTAAAATCCACAAGCAACAAAACGCGCTTTATAGCACTCAAGAGACCTGTCAGAATGAGTCTTCAACATGTAGATCCAGTGACAGGTGATGGGAACAGCATAAGAAGGAAGGGGAACAAGATCCCATGTGTGAGTCCGAGTCAAGGCATCAAGCTCCTCTGCAATGGCAATCCGCCACTAAGGTGACCGAACAGCTTCCCTATTGCTAGCAGAAGAGTAACAGACAGGGGGATGTAAAGTGGAGCGATTGCGTAAATAATAAGTGTGAGAGGATACCTCAGGGGCTGGATCGGTAGAAGGAGAGGCGTCAAAGATGACAGGCCAATATGGAGATTCTAAGGGATCCCGATGATGGTATATGAAACGAATAGGCGTGTGAGCAAGAGGAAGAGAGGAAAGAGGAAAAGATACTGTAGGACACTCAACAGGTTTAGGAGGAAAGGAGTGAGAAAGAAGCTCGGAATGAGGGTAAAATGATGGAGGAAAGGAAATCACAGTGGGAGCATTCTCAATAGAAGGAATAAGGAAAAGGAAGGACAGAGGGACCAAGGTACTGAGGGAAAGGGGGACTCAGTGGAAGAAGGAGAAACATAGAAAAAAGTAGACTCATCAAACATGACATCACGGGAGATGCTAATACGATGAATGATGGGATCATAACAACAATAACTTTTATGCTGAAGATTGTATCCCAGAAAAACAAAAGAAACAGACTGGGTTGTTAGCTTTGTTCTCTCCATAGGTGATAGCAAAACAAAGTAGTGACAACCAAAAACACGAAGATGATCATATCGGGAAGGTGTCCCATGGAGACACTCACCTGGACTACGACCATTAAGTTGAGAGAAGGGTTGAAGGTTAATGAGATAAGCAACAGTGCTAACAGATTTAGCCCAGAAATGAGGGGGAAGAAAAGAGCCTAGAAGAAGAGCATGAGTCATTTATAATATGTGATGATGTTTGCGTTCAGTAACCCTATTCTAAGGATGAGCCCCAGGACAAGATAACTGAGGCAAGGTGCCTTCAGAAGATAAAAAGGCATGAAAAGCGTAAGGTGTACTCACCGCCAGAGTCAGACCAAAAGGTCTTGATAGAGGCAGAGAACTGGGTATGGATCATAGCGAAAAAAGAGCGATAGATAGACAATAATTGTTGAGAAATAAGATAAAGCCAGATAAATCGAGTATAGTCATCTATAAAAAGAACATAATAGCGATAACCACCTTTAGAGACAAAGGGAGTAGGCCCCAAACATCAAAGTGAATAAGTTCAAAAGGAGCAGTAGTCTGAGACACACTCAAAAGATAAGGACATTGGAGTTGCTTACTAATCTTGCAGCCAAAACATACGACATCAGAAAGAGGAGAGACGGCTCCTAAAACACCATGATGAACAAGGAACAACATACGAGAAGGACATAAGTGTCCAAGATGATGATACCACTTGATGAGACTGAACGGTAGTATAACAGTAATGAACAGGTACAAGTGAAGATAGAAGACGAAGGGAATCCAACGCATAAACTCTATTATGATGACGATTAGTTCCAATCACCATCCCACTACTATCTTGCATATGACACAAGGTACAGTCAAAGATAACCTGACAGTCATAATCAGTATACCTCAACAATGCGAACATTGGTGACATGAAATAGTGATTGGGAATGGTGAAGATGAGTGGCATCAGGGGTCATGTGGAGAGAAGCACCAGAGTTAAGAAACCAGAGAGGACAAAAACTACCTAAAGCGGATGGAGCAACCTAAGTGGAACTCACATGTCCAATGGAGGAGGTGGAGTTCGCTAGATAGGACTGCTGAAACTTCGGGAACATGGCAAAAACCTGCTGATCTACAGGAGACATTAGAGCAAGAGAAGCATGTACAGAGTGTGCTTGGGTAGAGTGAGTTGTTGGAAGAAGAGGTGAAGCCGATGAAGAGACGCCAGCTGGAACGAGAGTACAGTCCACCTGTGGAAGAAGCCCCGGGGTGGGTTCCGTTAGCATCAACAAATGTGGATCCATAAATATTCATTTTTTTGTCTTATTTTTTTAATATGTGGTGGGCCTCACTATATGGGCTGGTTTAAAAAAAAGAAGAAAAGAGAAAAAAAATTGCAAAGTAAGGTGGGCCCTAGGATCATGTTTTGTAATGGTTGGCAAGATTCGTCATGTTGGATGCTTGTGCGTGGGCCCCAGTATTTTGGTCGTTTGTCTTTGTAAGGAGAATGCAAATCTTTTATGCTTGTTTGTTTTGGTAAATGGAATTCAAATCTCTTTGCGAGTCCAGAAACAAAAGGAATGGCCGGCGGCGAACAGTGGAACTACAGCGAGAGAACTGGCCGATAGGCGAGCACAGGCGATGAGCATGTGCGTGCGGGCGGGGGTCACCAGTGTTTCTGGGTGGATCCTTTTTTTATCAAAAGAAAATTAGAGAGATGAGGCTGGCGAGTGAGTGGGCTTGGCGCGAGAACTCATCTCCCCTGGTTCTAGAACCACAAAATACTCTGGTTCTAACCTATTAAAATCTGACACGTGTCCCCAATTGCAATAGAAAAAATATAATAACATTACATGGGACATGTGTTAGAATATGATAGGCTGGAACCAGTGTATTCCCTGGTTCCAGAACCAGGGGAGATGAAAAGGCTCACAGATCTGAAGGTTTAACTTAGGGGCAATAGCGGGTGCAAGGTTGATGTTGGCCGTGACGACGTGGTGGCACTGGTGGTGGCACGAGTGGTGGTGACCGGTGATGAAGAAAAGTTGGTTAGTGAGGGAGAGGAAGGTGGCCCAAGAAGTGGCCCAGGAAGGATGGTCAGAAGAGAAGATGGCCAGGGAGATGGCCGGAAGAAGCAACCTAGCTTGTCTGATACCATGTTAGAAGATAGAGAAAGAATGGACCAATCCTCATTCATTGAACAACATACATGTGTGTCCCTTTGGGTCTACATATAAAAATGGACAATTATAAATATAAGTCTATACATAAATATACATGTACACATATATATGTACATCTAACAATACATATATATATATATATATATATATATATATATATATATATATATATATATATATATATATATATTCTATGACAAGTAAAGATTATTGAACTTTTAAGATCAACAGGTGTGACATTTTGTTGATGCCCTAGAGATTTTAACCTTGTGGTTTAAATCAACTATATGATATGAGATATGGAAGTGTTCCAGTTGTTCAATGCACTGACGGCCTCAGAGTAATATTTTTAGTCACACGAACTTCTCCCCATAATAAATGAAATCTTTAATTTGTCATCTTGAGGATGCTTTTGAATTTGATTTTCATTTGTTATCATTGATTACAGGATATAGTTGAAACTTTTGATCCCTTTGCTGATGCAGATGACGTGGTACTAAGTAACTTTTATTCACCATTTTTGCATGCTTGTCTACACAAGTTAGATAATTTAAGCTTTATGTTTTAGTGAAAAATTAGATTTGTTATGTTTTTTGTTGGGTATACATATTTTTTATATACTTTGATGAGAATTATATATTAATTGCTAGATTAAAGTTTACTGATAATGGCTGATTGAAAATTCTAACAGGTGGGCGTTTTCACCACTTTCCAAGGAGAGTGTGTTGGTGGTAAGCTTATAAACATATCCCGTTAATTTTTTTTAACAATTTATTGATTTTCATTATGCAACTAAATGTTGGCTTTTTCCTGCTAGTTGGTATTCAAATCTTTGTTGTTGGACCTAATTTTCGCTACAATTTCCTATACTCATGACTTGCTGAATAAGTGAAAAATTCATGAATAATTCATGAAAAGAAATTGAATTGAATAACTAGCTGTAGGATCTAGTTTGTCATTTGCAGAGTTTTGGAAAAAGTTGTTTCTATAAACCGTTATAGATTCTTTATTACGAAATTTCATAAGCATTGTGGACAGCTATAAAAACATAGAGAGGATTTAAGTCTTCATTACAAGGATTGATGAAGCAAGGAATGTTGAAAGATTTTTCATTGGGCAGTGCTGCCACAAAGTACAAACAGATCATGGAGTGGGCCTTGATGGATCCACCATACATCAGATGAGATGTTCCTCTCTAATCTCTCTCATTTCTGTCTATTTATCTATTAATTTCATTTTTCAACTAATAAATCTTTCCTCCATTGGCCACTAGAAGTCAATAGGTTCTATTGGCACATTGTTTTCTATTGTTTTCTTTCTTCTAACTGTATATGAGTAAATGGCACACATGGCATTTAGGTTGAACTAAGCAAGACGATTTCCAACTTCTCAGCTAGTGTCTTAGTTGATTGAAGAATTGGCAAAATATCCAAACATAGATGTTAGATTAGATACATAAATTATTTTTCATGTTTTTGTGATTAGTATTTTCTCTTAGCATCATTGCTGCACATAAATTTTAGATTATATTCATATGGTGATTATTTAGAGAAGGATGAAATGGTTGGGATGCTGCAGTAATGAGCAAAGATTTTTCACTGAAATATTGTGTGAAATCTGGTGTTTAGGTAAAGATTAAATTTGACTAATGCTTTCATATAGGGAATGTGAGTCAACGAATTTTCTGTTTGGTGTTTATTGAATGTTCACCAATTGAATCACAAGATGTTAAATATCAATAGTTAATATCAATTACAAGTACCAAATAGCCTTCCCCGGGCCCACCGCCACATGGCCCAATCAATGGCCGCCATTTGAATTAAAATTCCTGCCCTCTGTGGAGTGGCCCTTTATGGAATGGTGCACTATGGGCCCTTCTCTGTCCCCCCTGTCCCCTCCCTGGATCCACATGACACAATTGTCCCTGTGGGGCATCACCGTTAACGTAGCACCATCTCGAACCACTGTCGCCTTCCCTCGGATCGATGACCCTATGGTGCATCACCATCCTTGTGGCTTTATTTGGAACCACCGTCTTCCTCCTCGGACTGGTGAGCAGCGGTAGCATTTGAACTGAGGTAACCTATAAAACCTAGAAAAGAGGACTAAAAAGTAAAAGAGGATGTACCCGCCATTAAAAAGTAATAAACATGTATTATTGCGGTAAAAAAATTCAAGGCCTATGTCCATGGGTATGAGTACCGAGCATGCGTAGCCGAGCAAGTGCACTATCACTCTTTGTGTCTATTCATATAAAAAAAAAGTATATGATAAAATATAACAGGCTATGGCTTCCGAAAGACATTTACGCATAGATAGCTTCTGACGTACATGAAAATAGAAATAGCTTCCAATGTATAATGTACAACAGCCAGGGATGAACGATATACATCAGCTTCTTATAATTAACTCTAAATTCATTATAACTACACAAAGAAACATATCCAAAGCAAAAGTAGAAAAAAGAACAAAAAATGTGAATATAAGAAGATTAATAAAGATTGTATCGAATATTAAAATCTTGGTATACAATGATAACATGTTCTTTAATTCTAATAACAAAATACAAGACAACACGAATTACATTGTTAACTGAAATTACACCAAGATTATTCAAGAAATAGTATACACCAGTCCGACATACATTAAGTAAGTCATATTTCTTTGGAGGCAAGGTAGTAAATAACTTGAAATTGAACCAGCATTTGTGAATCTGTAACGCCTTCCGCAAATTGTAGTTGAACCGCATTCAAATAGCGATAATGTCATATTGCTTACCAAAGTGCCTTTCATGGTGTTCTTCTAATCTGAAATATAGAAGATTATTTATCTGCCAAACATAAATGCCAAGCTCCACCTGTGGTGTAATTATAAGGACGTCGGTGCGGGAATCCATGATCCACATAGTCGGCAGAGCCGTAAACCAGAAGAGAGTAATCAAGATCACACAACCTGATCCCTCTGGAGTCTGTAGAGTTGAGAAGAAATGAACACAAACTCGCATTATGATGGGTCCACTCCCTTAGAGAATGATTGTCACAATTCTCGAGAAACTCATAATAGCTAGACTCAGGGCCTAGATTGCATAAAACAATAGTAGGAATACCATAATTGATCTGAATAGATTTACCATACTTATAGTTGGATTGTTAGTCTCTCTGTACACCAATTAATTTCTTCAAATGCTTTAATTTGAGATAGTGCGGTGTGACATTATCAATGGAATTATACATGACATCATTGCAGAACGTGTTGGAGTTGAAATCCATGTGGCCACAAATATAGTTATGCGGGCCCAAAGACCAAGCCCATGCTATTTTTCCCTATTCCGCTTGGACCTTCCAAGATCGGACTTATCGGCCGATCAATATCATCTCTTAGAATATATATATATATATATATATATATATATATATATATATATATATATATATATATATATATTATTTCCCATCAATCGTGCAGTGCTATTGACAATAAAATTATCGGCTAACCATTAGCTAATAACATTGTCAACCATGAAAGACGATAAATCCCATTTGGATTTGAACACAGACACCGGACTTGTAAATATAAGCTCAGCATTAGCCTTGAGATTATGATATTGAAGATAAAATGATTTAGGATCCTTCTCCTTTATTATCGATAATGGCTCATCTGCGGAACTAGCATTTAATGCCTCGGTATAAACCTCTGATAAATTAAGCGAACCACCTCTAGAAAATCTGCCATCTATCTGAAACTCACCCCAGTTAGTATAATCACCTTCCTTTTCAACATACGCCTTAACGTCAGAGCAAGACCTCATAGTCTGAATGTTAGGATGAAAGCTTCGAGAGGAAGATAGATGTTGCAAGTTGAACAACCTCTAATTTTTGATCTGTGCCTTACTCTTCAATTGTATCAGTACGTGTAGATGTGGTTGACCATCTTCATGCAGTTCCCTCGCAACTCTGATGAACTTCTTATTACTTGGCAAGGGAATGGCTAGAAGCTGTGACAATGCCTTTCCTTGGACAGAGAACACCGAGGATATGTCAAGAAAAAATTCTTAGCACTGAAATGAAAGCATAGTTCAGTCTTAGAACTATGATAATGTCTGGTAACATAGGCTTCTTAATTAGGATAGAGTACCTCGAGCGTCATTCAATCTTAATTATTGCGTCTGCTTTGTACATAGAGTAGCACAGGAATACCCGTGTAAATTCAAGGAGATTCTCTGATTCTAGCTGTGGTCTTCTATCCTGCATGACGAAAAGTCCTATTACTCTTTACATAATCATTATTGGTTTAACGTCTTCACTCATCATTTCCAGTTCTGGCAGATTTGGAACTTTAACTGAACATGTTAAATATCATAACTTTAACAGTATATAGCTTTTATCTCGGTCATTGTCTCCTGTTCTAATGGAGGGAAGTGTTATACACGTTGAGGCCATCGTATATGCCTCTATAATATTTGAGCCACATTTGGTTTCTTCGCTAACATATTTTGTTTTTCTCTTTTGTTTTTGTACCTTCCGGTAGGTGTTTCTTTTACTCCAGCCGTCATCCGGTGCTTGGTAGTGGCTGGGCTATTTATATTAATACCTGCGTCGATTATAGTTGGTACCATACTTATTGTCGTAGTTATTGTACCAGTTCCTATAATACATATTGTTGGTTGTATACACCATTGTACCTACATCTTTGACCGGGTTCCACGTTTTATAATTCTAATTTATATACTATTCTTGTGTGTCTCTTGGAAGCTATCTGTTGTTTTTGTTTTTTAGGTTGGAGTGCTATTACTGGTCACCGATCTAGGAGAGTGGGATGGTGGGTGCAGATTATGCCATGTGGACGGTGATGCGTACGAGACGTATATTTGGTTATGTGGATCCAGGGAGGGGACTGGGAGAGACAGAGATGAGTCCACGGCACACCACTCCACAAAGGGCCACTCTACCGAGGGCGGGAACTTTAATTCAAATGGCCGTCACTGATTAGACCATGTGGCGGTGGGCACGGGTGCGGCCATCCCATAATATTTACTTAGATGGCTGCCATTTCTAAAGAGTATATATTGACACTAATATGCTTTAATAAGGGTAATCTTAGATGAGCTCCCTTGGGTAACAGCCTCATCTCTTTCCCTCTAACTCCTTAGCCTAAAAGTTACATAGGCTTATTAATTTGAAATGTTTATTGATAAGTGTCTAAATGTACATATTTTGGTGTATATATTTGATGTATCTAGCATGTATTTTTATAAGAATTGATGCCCGTTTTGTGCTTAATCATGTGTTATTTGCTTTGCAGGGCACGGAAATGTCACGGAAGACACGAAGATACAATTTGGGCGAAAAAGAGAAGACAACCAGGTCATGACTGTAGCATATTCACTGTAGCAGATTACTGTGGTTGGAGTACTTTAGCGGTGGTACTGTAGCAAAATCACTGTGGATGTACTGTAGTACTTGGTGGGTTTTCGAGTCAGAAATTGAATCTTGGCATACAGCCTCAATACTGCCCTGGATTGAGCCCAGGATGATCACTTTAGCCAATAAAAAAGATGATTTGTTTGAAAGCATATTGGCTCAATGAGGTGCTCATTGAGCCAGTATAGACACTATTCTGAGAGCATTTGTGGAGATTGCCTACCCCAAACAGTGTTATTGAGGGGCACAATGAGGACCTCATTGAGCCAGTATACCACCTCAATGAGGTCCTCATTGAGCTGGGGATACCACCCAGGATTGAGGCCATTTGGAGGGTATGATGAGTAGTATATAAGGTGATTTTGGGGAGGATTGAGAGGACTTTTTAGGGGACTTTTGGGAGAGTTTTTTGGCAGCCACCATTTGGGAGAAAGGAGAGGAATGAAGACATCATTTTGCGGAGAGTTTGGCTTGAGGCTTGGGAAGATCAAGGGGCTTGAACTTCAAGGGGAAAGCTTCATCATCAAAGGAGGAGGAGCATTCGGCATTCCTTGGGCTAGAAGAAGCATCATTCGGCCGGCATTCTCCCTCCTCATCATCATTCGGACTAGGGAGTGCCATTTATGCATTTACTTCTTGTTTTTGTTGTGTTTGAGATACTTGTTTGTGTGATGGCACACTAGACCCCATGGCCACCGATGTAGGTGAACCTTGGGGGGTTCATCATGTATTTTGGATGCTTCACTTTTATTTGGAATGCATTGGTGTGATTTATGGTTTAGCCCATTGTGTTTTATGCCTAGAACTATTATGTGGAGAAATCCTTTGTTCTTGTTTGAGTTGTACACGTAGACGTGACCTACTCACGTGTACTAGATCATTATTGAGCTAGAAGGGGAGATCTTTGACCAACATGCCGAGAAATTGGATGTAGGTTTCCCCTCCGAACCATGAGGATGAACTTAGGTTAAGTGTATCCTTGTTGCGCGATTTCCATTCACTTAATGCAATCGTAGGAATATGATTAAGGAGAGATCCTTGTCATCATTTGTACGGGATTAGGGTTTAACCGCCGAGAAATTGGGGTTGAACTATTGTTGAGGTCCGTCGGTCTAAATCACCCTTGCTATTTTATTCTTATGCATCCATGCATCATGATGACCCCTCTAGGGAATCCTCATCCCTAGGCCTATTATTATCATCATTGCTCTTGTGATTTTCTTGATCGCCTTGGAATTGTTATACTTGTGTTTTATTTACATTCTTGCATGTATTAGAGTAGTATACCATGCTTAAGTTGTAAGGTTAGAAAGTGAGTGATGGAGGAGTAATAGGAGCTCCTTAGCCCTGTGGAATATGATCCTTGGGCTTTTGCACAAGGTATTACTTGGCGACCCCGTACACTTGCAGGTGATCAATCATTTATGTTTATGCACATCTCTGCTTCTTCCTCGCTATCGACATGGATAATCAATTATAGTCAGTTACCGGACATTATCACAGTTCCCAGTCTGCGGTTGATTCCAATGTCAAAGCAGGATCAGATTTCACAAAGTTCAAGGGTTTATGAAAGATAACTTCTGCAAGGAAATCAAATACTATCATTTATCACAGACTATCCATCAAGATTCATTTCCCCGTGTTTCGGTATGGACGATGTTGACTTTAAACATGTTGCAAACACCCCTGTTTCCAAAGCTGTTTGTCGGAGTTCATCCAATCTTCAAACATATGATCGTTTATTGCTATTACCAGGTGAATCTTGCTATTATGGTGATCACCATTCTCAAACTTATGGTTTACAAAGTGTTTTTTTAAGCAAATATCTTAACAAGTGTTTATCAAACACTTAACTCTCCAAATTATGACTTTTTTTTGTAATTTCAAACATATATGATCAATCATAATTATTTCTATTCAATTTTTATTGTAGTATAAGTTGTTAAATGAGAATCAGCCATGTTATTTGGATTTAATTTAATGTAAAAACTTCAGGTTGATAAGATGAGAAATCTCAGAAAGACCTAATGATATTGTATCATATAAGATAAACATACTGATGCAAGCCTTTACTATATGAATTATTATCATAGCTAGTAGCAAAAGATAAATCAAAATTGTGTTTTTTTAGATAAAATGGTATATTATAAGTAATCATTTTGAAAATCAGTTTGAGAATAAAAAAAATTAACATGATCAAATTTTAATTTAATTTTGTCTTAAGTTTTAATTAAAAAAATGAAATACTTTTTCTTGTTATATTAGTGATTTATTTTATAAATAAAATTTTTGACATGTATCACCGTCAGTGGAGGTCAAGAGTTTGCCTATCTTGTAATGCGTGATTTCTAACAATAAAAGAGTGTATGGGGTGGTTTGGCAAGATTACCATATATATATATATATATATATAATTAGAAATTTGATGTTTATCCAAATGAATACATACAAAACAAAAATAATATCCACAAATCAATAAATTTAATTTAATTTGAGTTTTCTTGTTGGTATATGGGTGCAGTCTGTGGTTTCTGCACTCCAGCTTGGATGAATCCAAAAAGTTCTTTGATAAAGGTTTTTTTCTTAAGAGGATAAACTACACAACTCTCTCTCTCTCTCTCTCTCTCTCTCTCTCTCTCTCTCTTGTTTGGTAGGCACTTTCTTCAATGACCATCATTATCAACATACTTAATTTTCAATACCATTCTTGTCAACATTTCATCCCCAATCTTTAAAATCTACTCCTCTGTATTTTTCTCGTTTCTTTTTTGGTAATTTTTCATAATTATCATGAAAATATTTACATATTGACATATATATATATATACATATATGTAATTTATATTTTACTATAAGATCCAATCTTTCTCAAATACTCAAAGTACATTCTACAATTGCGATTTTTATAATAATTCGGCCACTCTATAAAGAGACAAGTATAACTTTACTCTTTCCAGATAAACACTTAGGTTTAAAAAGCATTAAAATCATCTATTCGATAGTATTACAGTTTCTTTACTTATATATTTTATGAATATCGAAAGGTCACACATATGGTAACAGATTAAAATTATTTTGAAAATTTTTTTTAATGATCTCCTGATGTCCTCTCTAGACTAATTAAGATATTTTATTATTTATGTATCAGAGCTGCCTATTTCCTTTGGATTGAAAATATCAAAAACAACACCCCCTAAATTCACCACGCATTTGAGCTGGGCACATACTCACATACTAACATTTACTCTTTTAATCCAAAGAGAGAAACATGGAGAAGAAGATGTGCAATTTGGCTTAAGGATGATGAGGAATAACCCTTACTAGATGTGAAGAACATGATGAAAACAGCATGGTCCTATGCCAAAGTTTGCCTTACAAGCAATAAGGACCCTCGTTTAAGGACACCAAGGTCATACACCTTCATTGTCAATGGTCCCTTTAGAGGAATGAATGCACTTGCAGGAGTTAGATGGCTTTGTATGGATTCTGATCACATGGTTTGTGAAGCTATTAGCCACCCAATAAGGTCATTTTCATCTTTAGAGACTGAACTCGTGGCTCTCTTTGTAGTTTTAAAAGATTTAAATAGTTATAATGCAGGAGGTCCTATTAGAATGTTGAGGGGTTGTGAACTTGATGTAAGCATACTTAAGGGAGTAACAAGACCACCCACAGAGTTTGTTCATATGGTTGGAAAAATAAGGTATAACTTTGTTGTAGTTCAGGTTGAGGTTGTGCATGTTTGTGAGAAGTTCACATCTGTTGTACATAGGCTTGCTAGTTTGGCTACTTTCATTAGGAATCTCAATAATGGAAGGATGCATTTCTTGATGGTCTTATTGACTCTATTGCTAACTATTTTTATTGATCATAAAACTTTTCCTCTACCTATCTAGTTGTGTATATGTAGTATTTGTGGAACTTTGGTTTTTAAAGTTTTTAAGACATAAATGTAAGTTTTTGATTTCTTATTTGGAAGTAGTCGGGCCCGGTAGAGATTTAGTGCTTATGAGCCAAAAGACAATTAACAAAATAATTATTTTTTAAAAAAATATTTATGAAAATTTATTGTTTGATACATTGATATTTTACTAATTGATTTGTGTACTTTTTAAATTTATTATATGGTTTCTTAATTTTTTATAAATTAAATATATAAAATATTTTCATCCATATCCGACATCTATCTATATATAATTCTTTCCAATAAATATTAGAAACAAATTGTAGCTCAAGTGGTTGGGTTTTTGCTATCCAAAATCAAGATCATGGGTTCAAATCCCATAACCAACAAGTACTTAGTATTAATAAAAAAAACAAACAAAAACATTAAACCGGGCTTGACCCGGCCCGCCGGGCCCAATCGGGTTTTGACCCGCCGGGTCACGGGTTGGGAAAACCCCAACCCGTAACCGGCCCGTCTACAGTACGGGCCGGTTACGGGTCAATGAACCGGCCCGCCGGGTCATTGAACCGGCGGGCCGGTTCCGGGCCGGGCCGGTTTTCCGGACGGCCCGTGCCCACCTCTATGTGTGTGTGTACAAACACCTATAAAAAAGCTCTGAAATATTTTCATCCTACTAAAATATTAAATATACCTAAAGATATTATTTTAATTTTAGAACTTCTATACAGAGTAGCAATTATTTTAATTTTAAATTGAAAAATAATTTCTTTCAGGATCTTGATAATTTTTCTTTTTGGCTTTTTTATTTTTCCAAATAAAAATATGTAAATTTTTATTTCCAAACTATTTCCAAACAACAAATTTGTTGATTTCACACATTGTCTTCATTGTAAGATTACATGGTATATGTTTGTATATAACTTTTGAGAAATAGTAATTAGATGGATAAATTCTGATAATATATTATTAATATAAATACCAAACAAATAAAGTAAATTTTATGCAACAAGAACATAATCATATATTTAATTAATTAATTAATTATTCATATATCTAGTTATTTGTTCTATGATTAATAAAAACTTATAAAGCATTTTGTAATTAATAAACTTATTGGTCACTCAAGGTAAGGGCAACCTCGCCCTAGGTACTTATGTCTTTTAAATAATATATCATGCCAAATAATGTTGCAAAAATCCATATTTACAAATCCAACTAATTAAACACAAAGTTCTATAATCCAACATTCCACATACATCCAACCAAGTACTAGATTTGACTTTCCTATATTTTCAAAAGCAGGATTAACAAATACACTTTAATTAGAAATTACTACATATTCACTTACATTTAACCAAACGCCACCTTTAGAAATATAATAATACATGATTCTACTTTGTACTGATTCTGTTAAATTCAAAGTATTATTAGTCTTGTGAATTCCATTGCTTTAGAAAATTCTGAGTTCTATATATATATATATATATATATATATATATATATATATATATATAGACATACTTGTTTCAGAAATTTATAATCTTACTTCAGCAATATATATGTTTCGTTATTCATGTATTTATTCACAAATATTTCTATATACTTCTATATATTTTTCAAGAATACTTGGATAATTACCTTATCATATGTATATCTATGTATTCAACCATTTACGTGAAGGTATTTAATTTGGATATTATCATGAAAATTCTGCATAATTTGTTCTAAAAGTTTAAATTATTAGATTGACATAATATTTTGTTAGAATGTATGTATCCTTGTAATTTTGGAATATTGCTATTATAATAGCTATCATCAACATAAGGAATTTTAGTTTTTATGCTCGAAGTATTCAGTAAAAATATTTTTTTATGAGAATTCCGCAAAGTGTGACTTGATCCTATTTGTAGTTGGGGAAGAATGGAATGTTGTTTGATTATTCTTATTTCTTGAAATTCTGAAAAAAAAAATTATTGAATGTATTTGTTTAATTGTTAGATATTAATTATTATATTTATTTTCTATAAAATGTTGTTTTGGCCTTCGTATATGTGAGTATTCTAATGTTTTACCAATGGAGAAGAACATTGGTTGTGTTAACACATATCTATCATTTTGACATAATTGCATATCTGGTTTTGTCCTATAGAATTTGTGATGGAAACTATGGGGTCCAATACCACCATCTCCACCCTAAACCATGGGATATTGAGATGCTAGAAACATTGGCCTCTGGCTTTAGGCACTAGTTAAAGATTAATGAGCACACCCTTAACTCCAACTGCAAAATTTGATCATTTGTATGTCTAGATTGATCTCACAAAACCTCTAAAATTGGTCTTTGGATGTTGTGAAAAGTGCATCAAGTCATATTTTCTTTCCTTGTGGTGTTGTCAAAATGGGCACATTGTAAACAACTACGATCATCATCTAACCATCTTGACTGTCACGATGGAAGGTGATGACCTTCTTTCTATTAACCGGGATTCTTGCTTGCAAGAAATTCCGGTGCAGCAAGAAGAAAAAGATGGGGACTCGAGTGTTGAACATGTGGAAGATAATTTAATGGAAGCTGGTTTGGTGACAACACCAAATGACAACTTTCGGTTTGGCCCGTCATCAATGTTCCGCCTTCACCTAGCTGTAGACATGGACGAGGATTACATCTTACTCCCTAGTGCTCCATTGATGCAGCTCTAGGCAACACATGACAACCTCTGGCCTAGAACTCCATTTATACTCTCGTGTGGAAAGTCAAGAATGCTCTTAACCCCCAACAATCCTTATGTTAAAGATATGAATGAAGATGATGGAAGTGGTTCAGACGAACCTAATGATGCTAATGATGAAAAACCTCTGGGTGAATACCAGAAGTAATTTCCTTTAATTCTATCTTTTTAGTTCACTAATAAAACTAACATATTATGCTAGAATTGCGAAGAGGTTTCTAAATCCATAGCTATGAACAAGATTTGAAACATGACAGTGGGGCTAAGCCATGTTATCTTCTATCTTGTAGAAATATAATGATTAAAGAGCTACTCATTTTTGTAGTAAATTTACTAAATACTGCGAGTGGGTTGCTATGAATACTACTAAATCATCTGGTGGTTTAATTATGCTTTAGACATTGGCATATTTCTAAAATAACTCTTCTTACTTCCACTAAATTTAGTTTGAATTTAATTATCTCCTCATACAAACCTAAGGAATAGATTTTATCTATGGTTTATAATCCTCAAAATATTTCTGCTCAAAAAGGTTTTTGGCATGATTTATCATGTTTAATTGCTTTAAATCTTTCTTGATTGCTACTTAGGGATTTTAATCCAAGGTAGTCCGACTCGGCCTGGGCGTTAACCCGGCCAAGCTTAGGGCTAGGGGTCGATGGGTTCAACTAGGTTGAACAGGGGGTTGAACCAATAATAAAATACTAAAAAATATTTTATAATAATTAATAATGATAAAAAATAATATAAATTACATTTTAACAATTAATAAACACAATTAATTAAATGTGATATTTAAAATTTTAATTTTATATTTTCTCTAATTTTTTAAAATATTTAAAATTGTACTTTTACATACTGTCATTAATTTTTTAAAAATATTAAATATTAAAAAAACTCAATAATTAAATTCTCTTCAATCCTCTCCTAACTCGGAACTCACAAAAGAAAAAAAAAACATATCACTTGCACCACACCATCTCTCTCTCTCTCTCTCTCTCTCTCTCTCTCTCTCTCTCGCTTCTATATTTTCCCTCACTTCTTTAGATCTTCTCATCTCGGTTGGTCATCTCTCTGGAGCTTCTCCAGCACTTCTTATCGCCACCGCTTGCAATCGCTTTCTTCTGGTTTTCCCTCACTTTCTTTGCCACTGGTTTTTTATTTTTTTTGAAAAAATTAATCTATTTAACCCCTTAGATCTAGCCAGGTCACCTAGTTTCTGGGTAACCTGCTGGGTCACCTGGTTTTCTACAGTGTTTTTTCAAAGCCAGGTCATGGGGTGTAGCCAGACCGGCCTCATAGCTGGTTCCTGATTTTTTTGATCAAATCGGCCGAGCGGGTATGTGTTTGATAACATTGTTTTAATCTATTCTTAATCATTGTGAGCATCGTGGTAGGAATTTCAATCATTATGCTGCTAAATCTATATGTTTTCAGGATTTTAACTCTACAATACATTTATGGTTTGTCAAGTGTACCTTCACTTGGTGTAATGGTCAAGATGATCTTGCTAGGAGATGGGATCAGTTTATACAAGTTTCTAGCTAATTGTTCCTGGATCTTTAACTTTGATGCTTACAATAACCATCATGTCCCTAGAACAGCATCTTATCATTCTCTTGTTTTGTTATCAGTTATCTCCCATGTTTATCATAAGAGTAATTTTTTTAAATTCAACAATTATTGGTCTAAGTATCAAGGATGCCATAATTTCGTTAATAAAGCATGGAATTTCAATCCTAATGCCTCTCCCATGGATGTGTTTTTTATATTTAATTGGTCATAGCAAAGACCATCTTGTTGAGTTGAGACTTTTAAGAATGAATTTTGTTGAGACTGATATCCAAAATATTTAAAGGATTTCAATATCCTAGAAGCTATTAAAGCTTCTAATCACTTTAATTCCTTTGGTAGTCTAACTCTAAGATCCCTCTATGATCGGCACTCTACTCTTCTAAGACAAAATGTCCCCAAATGGACCCAAAGGACCAAGCTTATGTTACTTAAAAATGGTGATTGCAACACTAGATACATTTCTAATAGAATCTCTACCTTGATAGATGATTTTGGTAACACTCATTATGATTTTAATAGTACTTGTAAATGCTTTAGTGAATATTTGGACTGCTTCACCTGATATTTATGTTAATGGCCTTAATGAGCTTCCATATGATTTGAACACCCTTAGTAAAGGAAAACCAGAAATATTTAATTAGGCCAATGAGTTTAGATGAGGTTTTTCTTACCCTAGAGGGAAAAAATGTTGGTCTTGATGGCTTGAACATTGAGTTTTATCTATTTTACTTGGCAATAATCATGGACCCTTTTCTCTTTAACACTATTACTTTTTTTTCCAAACTATATCTTTACCTAAATCATGGGGTAAAACCTATGTGGTGCTTATTCCTAAAAAGGATGGTCCGAAAAAGTAACTAATTTCATAACTATCTTATTATGCTACATTTGCTAGAAGATAATTTCTAAAACCCACTCAAATAGGCTAAAAATGTTATGCATAAATTGATGGGTACAAAATAGAATGGTTTCATAGATAGTAGATCTAGTCATGATAACATTATAACTGTCCAAAAAATTGTGCATTCCCTAGACTATGATACCAAGAATCTCCCTTGGATTCTTCTTAAGGTTGATATTGAGAAATCGTGTAATGCTTTAGAACATATGCCATTCTTGCTTCCCTAGCTCTTATGAAATTTCTCTCAACTTGGATTATCTCAATCAAATCATGCATCTCCTTTTCTATTTCTCCCTTCTCATCAATGGCCAACCTTCAACTTAGATTATTAGTCATAGGGGGCAGATAGGGAGACCCTATATCCGCTTTCTTGTTTTTATTAGTCACGCAAAACTTTCAACTAGAATTAATCATCATCTAAGGTTAAACTTGATTCTGGGTCTACATATTAGGTTATTTACTAATTTTAACCATTTAATATTCACTGATGACCTTGCAATTATTACTAGGCTTCTAAAGTAGCTACTAAAAGCTATAAGCTATGTTGGACATTTATAATAATTATACATGTCCAAAGGCCAACTTGACAAGTCCATATTTCATGTACCAAGTTGGTGTAATACTGAGCTTGCCTTAGCCTTGAATCACATCCTTATGATGAACTCATGTAGGTTTCATTTCAAATACTAAGGTGTCTTGATATTTCATAAGAGATTATCTAGAAATCAATGCCATTATCTAATAGATAGTGCTTCAAACTCCATTAATTCATGGAAAATGTCTTAAATGTCCACAATATGGAAAGATGTTCTTATCAATATTTCTATTTTTTCTATTGTTGCATGGCTACTATCTTGCTATCTCTAAACTTACATAGCAATAGAAGTGGGTTCCACTCCATTAATTGCAGTGATATTTCCTTGTCAAAGACTGGGGGGGGGAGGGGATGGTTGTTCTTAGGAATGCTACAGTAGTTTTGATTGTTAGAATCTTATCACTCTAACAAGGGAATTATCATGCGAAAACTACATGCCAAAACGCAGCAGATAACAAAAATTTTAAAGGCAAGTAAACATGATAAAACCCTAGCGCATGCTAGAACTAGGATTAAATTCTAGATAAATAGATAATTAAAAGTTATACCTTTCTTTTGATGACAATTCTCAACGCACCCTTGTTCCCCTGAAATTGAATGGGACTGCAAATCGCGACTCACCTCTACTATCAGGTACACACGAACGCCTTTGGGAATCAAGCAGTTATGCTAATACCTCAAGAAACAACACTTGTTTCTTGGTTCTAATAGCAAGCACCCAAGATTCAATTGTAGGTGCGGCAGCGGCGGGTTCCGGCGGTGGGATCCGACAGCGGCGGCCAAGGGAAAAGAGTGGGTGGCGGCTAGGGTTTCTTAAGAGACAATCTCTCAATCACTCTATCTTTTTTTCTCTCTTCTTTCTCAGTTCTCATATTAGGGTTAGACCATCTATTTATATTAGAAACCTAAAACCCTAATTTATGAAAAAACCCTTCACTCCTAATCAAATTAGGAATCTCTTCTTTACTTGATTAATTAAACCATTTTAATTAACCAAATCAATTAGATTGGATCAACAATTAATAAGACCCAACCCGAATAAGCTATTTGCTCCACCTAATTTAGGTTTTTCACCAAAACCCTAAATAGGTGGTCCAATAAGTAACAAATTCTGAACCTTGATCCCGGCATTCTGAGTGTACGATCCTGTAGGTCCATCTAACATTGGCAATGAGCTTAAACAATTTTAACACTCATAAATCATAATTATTCTCTAGCAAGATAATATGATTACCCAATATTAAATGAAGGTCAATTTCGAGAATTAACGGAACCTATCGCAACCTCATACAATCCTTTGCCACTGAATATCTTAATTAGCATAAGGCATGGAGCGAGTCACCCTTATTTTAATGCTAATTAATTTCTTCATCTCTTAGTGAACTGACTAGGTCAAGTAAATGATAACTCTTATCATTTCCCTTGGGCATGGCCACACACTACTCATTCTCACTAATCAAGTGGCAGGTGATATTCACTCTCTCTACAAAGAGGGACAATCCCTTCACTTCACTCATGTCTCTCAGCATGAATAGCGATATACCCAAACATACCCTTACTTGTCACTCAGTTACGAATAATGTTAGGCTTAAGTTAAAGCATGTAAGGATTCATCCGAGATCCATAGTGATTTCAGGTAGAAGGTTTAGAGTACAAGAATTGCTTGAGAAAAACATATGACTTTACAACCATGTGGCGTTCTCAAGAGCGGATCGATCTAGGTACACTGTTCCCTAACATGTATCTATGTCATTTGATTGATATCCCATATCCTGTGACCAGTAAAACAAGGTCATCTCAAGAAAGACATACTAGTCTTAATTTATTTTCATTCCCATGAAAATAATCGACTAGGGACATTTAGAATATTGTTCTAGTTTATGCTTCAAGGTTTTACTATCCAAATCGTGCATTTGATAACTTGAACAGAACCAATATTCAAGGATATTTTATCTTATTAACTATGCACAGAAATAATAATAGATAAAACGATGCCTCATAATAATTATCCAAATAATAAGAGTTCATACAATGTATTGGGACTAGGGCTTACACTAACATTGATGACCAAAAATAGCTTTACTATTATTAACACTAAGGACAAACAATGGGTTCATATTCTCAATTTTATGTATGGTAATTTTGATATGTGGGTCAGCTTCGCTCCAGCTAAAGCTTCTTGGTTTTATAAAATTCTTAGCAAAACCACTGAAAAGCTAAGATGTAACCTTTGTATTAATGTTTGTAACTTTTGATTATGTGATATTTGGATAGATCCTTAAACTTTTGATATCCTAATGCTCTTAAGCTTGCCTATACAAATATGGATTTTCCAATTAAATCATTACACACTCTCTAATTCTGTTCATGATCATTCCTTGAAGGGTAAGGAGCTTACAATCTTCCTGGGCAATCACTTGAATTGGTGTACAAAGATCTAACATAGAAATATCTATGTTAGATCTTTCTATGGTAATTTATTGAAATGTCTAAGCTAACATAGAAATATCTACTAATATTGTATCATATAAAATAAACATAATGTTGTAAACCTTTACTATATGAATTATTATCATCAATAGCGGAAACTATTAAATTAAAATGGGTGATTTCTAGGAGATAAAAGTGGTATATAAAAAAAATCATTTTGAAAATCAGCTTGAGAATTAAAAAAAAAAATTATACGATCAAACTTTGATTTAATTATGTCTTATGTTTTTAAAAAAGCAAAACTAAATACTTTTCTTCTTGTTATATTAGTGTTTTCTTTTATAAATAAAACATTTGACAAGTGCCATAGCCACATAGGAGATCTAGAGTTTGATTCTTTTGTAATGTGTGATTAAGACCTAATAATAAAAGGGTGTGTAGGGTAGTTTGGTCATATATATATATATATATATATATATATATTTAAAATTTTGATGTTTATCCAAATCAATACATACAAAAATAAAAATAAAAAATAAAAATAAAAATAAAAAATTAACAAATCAATAAATTTAATTTAATTTTTGTTTTTTTTGTTTGTCTATGGGTTGCAGCCGAAGGTTCTCTCTCTCTCTCTCTCTCTCTCTCTCTCTCTCTCTCTCTCTCTTGTTTGGTAGGCCCTCTCTTTAATGACCATCATCATCAACATATATAATTTTCAATACCATCCTTGTTAACATTTCATCCCCAATCTTTAAAAGAAAATGCATCTTCTTTCGATACTAGCATTTCTACAAATGGTTATATTTTTTTTAGGTAATTATTTCTTGATTTCTTTTCAATTTTCTTATAGTTTCTTCTCAATGATTTCTATTCCATCAATGTTTATTTATTTATTTGTGTTTTGGAAATTGTGGATAAGCTGTTGTGATATATACATGTTAGGAATACTCGATCTATGATTTCGAAGGGATGAATTATATTAATTCTCTGTGAAAATGATCAGTGTGATTATATTATTTTTAGAATTACTAAAATGTCACTTGTTCTCCAAATGAGCATAATAAATTTAGTAGATCTTGGTTTTTTCTTTCCTCAATTATTATCTTGACCAGATTGAATTAGATTGTGATCATCTTGATTATATTTTTTTAGTGATTTTCTATGATTTGCTATTTTGACTGCCATTTGTTTAAATTTTCTTAAAAAAGAGTTTATAATAATAATTTACAAACTTTTACACATTCTTTATATAACTATAACATGAAAATCAAAACAATTTTTTTTATTAAAATGTTTCAAATATGCTCCCTTGTATTTTTCTCTTTTTTATGGTAATTTTTTCATAATTATCATGATAATCTCTACATATTGACATATATATATCTATATATATAACTTATATTTTACTATAAGATCCAATGTTGCTCAAATACTCAAATTACATTCTGTAATTGCGATTTTATAATAATTTATTCACTCTACAAAGAGACAAATATAACTTTACTCTTCCCAGATAAACAGTAATGTCTGAGGCATGTTTATCTGGAAATCGCCTATATGCATTTCTGAATACAAAACCATTAAAATCAGTCATTCAATAGTGGCTTTATTGATATATCTTATGAATATCAAAAGGTCACACATATGGTAATAGATTAAAATTCATTTGAACAATTTTTTTAATCATGTCCTCTCTAGACTAATTTATATAGTTTATTATTTATGTATCAGAGCTGCATACTTCCTTTAGATCAAAAATATCAAAAACAACACCCTTTACATTTACCATGCACTTGAGCTTGGCACATACTCACCATACTAACATTTACTCTTTTTATTCAAAGAGAGAAACATGAAGAAGGTGTGCAATTTGGCTTAAGGATGATGAGAAAGAGCCCTTACTAGATGTGGAGAACATGATGAAAATAGTATGGTCCTATGCCAAAGATTGTCTTCCAAGCAATAAGGACCCTCATTTAAGGACAGAGGGTCCTACAAATTCATTGTCAATGGTGCCTTTAGAGGAATGAATGTACTTGCAAGAGTTGGGTGGCTTTGCATGGATTCTGATCACATGGTTTGTAAAGCTATAAGCCACCCAATAAGGTGGCCTTCATCTTTAGAGACTAAACTCATGACTCTCTTTGTCTTTGTAGTTCTACTGCTTTAAGCAGTTATAATGCAGGAGGTCCAACAAGAATATTGACTGTGAACTTGCTATAAGCATACTGAAGGGAGTAACAAGACCACCCTCATAGTTTGCTAATTTGGTTGGAGAAATAAGGTACAACTTTGCTGTAGTTAAGGTTGAGATTATGCATGTTTGTGAGAAGTTCACATCTGCTACACATAGGCTTACTTATTTGGCTGCTTTCATTGGGAATTCTCAATACTGGAAAGATATATTTCTGATGATCTTATTGACTTTGTTGCCAACTCTTTTGATTGATCATAAAACTTTTTCTCTGTTGTCAGCTCTTTTGATTCATCATAAAACTTTTTCTCTAGCTCTCTAATTGTGTGTATGTAGTGTTTATGGACCTTTTGTTTAATTGTTTTTTAAGACGTAAACGTAAGTTTTTTATTTCTTATTTGGAAGCAGTGGTTTTTTTTTTGTTGGGATAAAATGGATAAACCATGACACCATAACAAAAAAAAAGTATAGAAAAATGTATAAATGTTGCCATCAAAATAAAGTAAAGAAAATATATAAATAAAAGAGGAACAAATAATAAAATGTTGTTGATAGAATACGGAAAACAAAAGTTGCCTTATTTAGTAGAGAAAAGTCTAAATAATGTCCTCTAAATTGTTACAGAAATGATTGCTAAGAAGAGGATAGGAGTTAACTTAAGCAGACTCATTTTAACGTGGCCAATTAATTACTAGAAGTTTTACTTCTTCAATTCCAAAGCCTCAGTGTAAGAAGCTTAAATTTTATTAATATAAGAATTAAATTTAACGTTAAAAAGATTATGCTAATAAATAGGAGGTTTTGAATAGTGGTATGGTGCTTAGTGTGATTTATCTATTTGGAAGTTTAATTACAAGTGGGCCATATAAACAAGATTTAAGAGCAATCATTTGTACTTTGTACTTGATTCGAATTGAAGCAACACCCAATAAAAGGTCCCCATGGTTGATGTTGAATTAATTCTAAAATGTGATTGATAAAACATCTGCCATATGCTCCTACGTTGTTTTCACTTCATCCAAAATTATAAATTGAACTAGTATGAGAAACTGCATTGCATCATTCATTATTTAGCAAGTTGAAAGTAAAAGATTCATAAGACCCCAAAGTTTGCATCATGGGTTTGCTTTTGCGATAATCTCAAGGATCCTAATCCTTCATATTGACCAACCAACATCGGTTGCTATAACTTTCAAAGTCATTGCATATTCTCCACTTTTTGTGTTCACGAATAGAACATTTTGTTGCCTTGGTTCTTGGTTTCATACTTGTCCTGATGTTGCAGAAGATGCTCCGTGGTTATTCATTCAGCATTGTTCAGTGTTTAAATTTTTTAAAATGTTGATTGTTTGAAGAATATGTCATGCTTCTCTGGCATTCATTTATGAGGGTGAAGGTATTCTATAAGTTGGATAAATCTACCTTGGCAATTGCAATACAACTTTCAAAAGAATCTGGTGCCCTTACCTAAGTAATACTAGCCCTGGAGTCTGCAAGTAATCAGGAGAAGACAAAAGGAAAAGCTACTTACAGTTTCGCAATATTGTTAATCATATTTTTTTCTAATAACTTGACCGTCTTATTATCTTTTTTTCCTTGCTGGTGTATTTTTACGGAGGTCATGTGACATCGTGGAAGAATGATCTTGGAGAAGAGTTGCTTTTTTGTTAGCAATAAGGTACCGACCATTTTCTGGATATTTCTTTTTCTGCATGAAAATTAATTGATATGGGACTAAACCTTTATTCCTGATGAATACAGCCTTTTTCCTAGTCATGTTTAATTTTCATACTCCTACATTTTCATGTTTTCATGCCTATTTTTCTTCTCCAATCATACATGAACAAGATGGAGAAAAAAAAAGTTTAATTGAGATTAATTTGAAAGGCTTGGTTTTATTATTCTTCCAAAAGCATTTCATGTGTGTGACATTACCAATTTAAACAAACGCTATTTTAACCTCCTAAGATGGGAAACTAAATTTCATTTTGGTGCATTATCCATGGATAGAGGGAATTTGCTGGTTATAAAATTTGAATATCTCTATAATGCCCATATCAAATAATAAAATACTATAAAAAGGATGAATTGGTTATGGATAGCACATGCACTCCTCAGAGCATGATTGCTTTCTGTGCCCATCCTCTCCTTCCTATACCTGTTCAATGCATGCTCCCCCAAGAAACAACTGAAACCATGGTGTGCATTCAGGCAGTTGCATTGCTGCACAAGTCTTATCTTTAGTAGGCTAAATGCTCAAATGAAAGTATTTTGCTAGAAGATAGTTTTGAATCATGTCTTTATTAGGATCAACTTTCAAACTATAAGCTAATCAGATTGCTAGGGCATATACTCTGAGAAAAATTAGTTTCAGTTGATGAAGTGTTAAGGCTTGGTAGGTTGATGTTCTGGTTAGGACTGGGATTAGCATATAAATCCTTTTTAAGATAGAATTATTGATCTTTTGAAGTGTGTTTGCACTAGATTTGGGGGATTTCCTTAAATACAACTGTTTCTGAAATGGTCATAGAAAACATCATCTCACCTAAGATTTTCTGAACTATTATTACCATCTCTCTGTATGTCACTCTGTTCTTGGCATGTAGCTCATATATCTGCAGCATGGTTTTTATTTATTTTATTTTATTTTATTTTATTTTAATTTATTTATTTTTGATTTTTTATCAATCTGCTTCTGTTAAAATCTGACATGGCATAATATGATGTATTTTCTTTATCAATCTGCTTCTGTATTTTGTAATGGCACAACTGTTACAATCTAACTGCAGTTGTCAAACTTTGGACCTCTTGAACAACATGGCTTTGCAAGGATTGGGTTTTGGAGCATTGAGTCATTGACACTTAATCACCACCTTTTCCAACTAATAGCACCAGCAAAGCTTTTGCTGATTTGATCCTCAAGCCATCTGATGAAGATTCCAAGATCTGGCCTCATAGGAATGGTTTGTAAATGGATTTAATACTTATTCTTTTTATAACATTCAGTGAAAATTATATTAGCTTCCTAATTGTTTAATTTTATCCAGCAAGCATTTTTTTTTTTAAAAATCCATTTTTGTGGACCTAGTTAACTTAAAATCATAATATTCTCTAAAATTTTGATTAATAAATAATTTTTGTTATATTAATAACAAATTTTTCATGTAATTTACAAAAAAATTCTTTTAATCATATACTTTTAACCATCTTCACGTTAACAATATATTTTATCAAAAGAAGTCTCAATTAAAATAAAAATATTCACTATGAGATAATGTTAACATCTCATTAGAATAGAACCATTATTATTTTAAAATTTTTTTAGATTAATCATTTCTATATTTTTATGTTTTTTTATGGAAAAATAAATTTCTCATTTAAGATTGCTATAACTCTCACCGCCTAATGATCCCTTTCAGTCAAATGATTCTAAAAAGATTTATATTTAATCCCTCCTTAACTAATTTCTAGTTTTGAAATATTATAAAAGACATTCTGTAATAAGTATTTAAAAAAATAAATCGATAACTATAAATTTTTTAATTATTGCAATTTATATGATATTATCTTAAAGTATTTTTTAATATCTAAAATTATAATTTATTTTTGGGGAAAAATTAACAATGGTTTAACAAAATAGATTAATAAATGAAAGTTTTTAATTATAGCTATTTATTTTAAATTATCTTAAATATTTTTGAATTTTAAACATTATATTTGATTTTTGAAAAACAAATAATATGATGGCAAACAAGATTCAAACTCATGATTAATATTATTTCTTTATTAAAAGTAAAAACATTTAAAGGATAAGTAAGCTAAGCCTATTCAAATTTAACCTCACATCAGCTTACCAGGAAAAGAACATGACAACAACTTATAAAAAGCAATCATAGCGAAACTAATTTTTTGTTATTGTTTTTTAAATTTATATTATTTTTTTAAATTACATTTTATAATTTTCTTTTTTAAAAAAAAAATAAAACTCAGTGTGGCGGTTCATGAACTGATGGGTCATGCCCGATCCGCTGATTGGAGTGTGCCCTAGTCGGATCCGCTATGCCCCATTGTAGACCAGCCTAATTAAGATACCTGAATCCATCAAATCGGGTCTAATGGACTTGATTAATTGATCTGTACCCACCTCTTGTCCATATCTATGAAAAATAATAAATTTACTTGCAATTTTCATAAATATCTAATTTTGTAAAATAAAAAGTTTAATTTTATATACCACAAAGTAAACATTTCATAAACTTCAAAATTAAATGATCATATTCAATGATAGTTATAACAGAACCAACATGTGGTTGATTCTTATTTATGAATTATTTTAATTTAGTAACAACTTATTTTTAAAAATAATGTAATTTTTTATTTTAATTACAAAAATAGGTTTTTTTTAATTATTTATGGAATTTGTAAAACGGGATCAATAATGACCCCACATTTAAAACATTTAAATAAAAATTTTTATAAAAATTTTAAAAAATAATAAATAATAAAAGAATTGGAAAACGGGATCAATAATATTTTGCACTGAAAGCGGGGAACGGGTTCATTGATTTTTCCAAAAAGAACAAAAGTAAAAATTGTAATGATCCCGTTTTACCCACTTCCGTAAATAATTAAAAAAATAGATAACCTACTTCGTAAATAATTTAAACAAACCTGTTTTTATAATAAAAAAATTACATTATTAAAAAAAAAAGCCTTTAGTAACTCATAATGTTTTAAAATAATTACCAATTTTTTAGATATTTTTTCGTGCCGTGGTAGTTGCCATGTCCATTGTCCACTGAATTAGTTTTTCTAATTTAATTTTATGCCGGTGTTCTTGCCGAGCTCACTCATGATGGTTCTCTCTGCCCAATGATGTGGCAGGTACCAGTCCTCGGATTTGGAGGCGTGTCAGGCTGCGTGTTTCTTAGCCATGGTGGAGATGAACCTGCGGATTTCTGATGGCGCCGAGATGCGTCTTGTTGGAGCGCGGCAAATTGGACATTCCGCGTCGTCTCTCTCTCGAACTGCAGAGCATTTAGATTTGGAGAAGAACATGCTGCCCGCTGGTATTTCTCTTCTTCTTGTGTTTTTTTCTTCTCTACGGATTTTGATTTTTGTTGGTTATGTGGTTCAGGGATTTTTATATATATATATATATATATATTGTTTAAAATGGTTTGTTGGTGTAGAAATTTGGTGGAGTGGTACTTTTTCAGTGTTGTCATCTGCATTGATATGTCTAAAGTATCCATGAGATTAATTTTTGTTGTTGCTCAAGAGAAAATCTGTTGATAAGGACAGATTTACAACCCATCTTTGTGGAAAACTGTCACTAAAATTTAATAATCTGTGTTTTACAAGAGAATGGCTGGACCATAAAGAAAAAGGAAAAAATTGCATAAGTTCAGATGTTAAAAACTAGCTTAGTGTTGGCATGAATATTTGTATTATTGAGGTAAACAATCTATTGAGCATCTGACTTAGTAAAGCACCTTGGTATTTATTCATTTAATTTGATCAATTAGCTTTGCCAGAGAAAGTTCAGTAGAACTTAATGGTTACTGTGAGGAAAGTGAAAAAAATAAATTGCCAAATTGGTGCCAATATGTTAAATTTTGGTTTTGTCTTTTAACACATATGGTAGTTCTCCTACTAATCACTACCAGCATCTGGTTGGGATCTACTCTTCATGTCTCTAAAAATCGTATATGTGCATTTACATGCAATATTGCCTATTTGGTTTGATGAAAATAAAAAACTAGGATTTTTTGTTCTTCTCTTGGTTAGTCCATGTATTGCCAAGCAAATCAAAATGGTATTTGCTGTTATATTAATGTTAGGAGCATGCAGCCAAACCAAAAGCTGGCCCAAAAGCCACCTGTTCTGTTTTAACCATGTTCACATTTCGGTTCAATGTAAAATCTGCTTATCAAACAATAGTTTTGTTTGGTTATGTTTAGAGATTAAGAAAGCCATAAATAATGCCATCAAACCAAACCAGTTGATGATTTTTCAGATTTTATTTCTTTTGTAGATGCGTTACTTTTCCTTCTGTGGTGATTTTTCTATCAGTTAAATTATTCTTACTATCAAAGTGTGACTTTCCTTTACTGGTGAATTTAGATCGTTGTTTGTCTGTGTTTGTTTATTTGGTCTTGTGAGGTTCATTAACGAGTCAGATGATGATAAACTTTTCTTTTGGTATTCACTTCATTCTTTGTTTAAGACATTCAAAACATGCCTCATTTTGTGGAAGTACATTATAATATATCTTAAGTGGTTGCACTTTTTTGTTCTTTTGTGTTGCAAATTCTGCTTTTCTGTATCTCGATGATTTGACTTGTCCTTTTGGTAACATAGACCTGTGTGATGTGGACATTAGAGAGGAAGAAGCAAAAGATATTTCTGACACTGTATCAAACTCAAACTAAAGTTCTATATTTTAAAAAAGAAGGATAATATCTCAATGGAAAGGGCAATACTCTAACTAAAATAATATATGAGAAGAAGAAACAGAGATTGTTGACAAAGAGGAGCAGGCTCAAACTAAAATATCATTTACCAAGGAAGAACTATAGGATGTTGATAAAGGGAAACAAACTCAAACCAAAGTAACATACTCCGAGACTAGAGGATTAGGAGATCTGTGGTTCTTTGCCTATAGCGCTTGCTGCCTGTGGGCATTGTGTGATGGTTTTGTCTCCTACATACTTAAATAGAGCCCGGGATTGTCACTATGCTTCTGCAAAAGACCATAAGAAGCGCATAAATGTATCATGATTTGGAGGTGAACAAGAAGTTGCATTTTTCCTTGAGTGTAGAGCAAGCATTGATTGGGTGCTTAGTTTATTGATATTAAGTAATTAAAGACTTCTTTAATTCTATCATGTGTGTTATCTAGTACAATTGATATTGTGTGATTTTGTAATTATTTTTATTTGAGTACTAGTGAGTTAGCAGTTACTTGTGTTTGGATTAAGTAGAAATAGAGGAAAAAGAAAATGAAACTGTTTTCTTATGTTTGTTTGGCCTTTTTGCTGAACTAAGGTGATTGACTTTATTTTAAAAAACAATTGATGCACCTCCAGTTGTGAAGTTGGCACAAAAAACGCACGCCAGAAGCTTTGCCAATGATGGAACACAGGGGTTCCTAATAGGTGTTTGTAGACAGTAAAATGCACCGGAATTAGTTATAGTTTTGTTCTATTCAGATGTTTTAGTTTAGCTGGTTTTGCATTAATGACCAATTTGTAATTGCAATCCCTTCTTATATAAAACCAAGAAAGCATTTAACTGATCTTTACTTGGTCATTAGCCAAAATAGTCATAGTTTTCTTCTTCCGTTCTTTGTTTTGCTGCTCCTACTTACATGTTGCAGTTTCATTTTCTTTTATATTTATATTCTCAGGTTTATGTTGATCATCCTTCTTATCACAGACCTGGAAGTTTGTATGGTGATGAACATGGTACTTTTGGTGGCAATCAGGTACTCGTAGTATTAATGCTGAAGCTGGAACTATGTTGCACATACTGTGGCTCTTGTGTCAATTGCTTGTTTCATTTTGCAGTTTACATTGACATTACTCTGTCATGCAGCAAGTGAGGCTCCTTTAGCTTTTCCACTAGGGAGCTATACTTGGCAATAATTGTTTATTTATTGACAATGATTAACATGCAAGTCTTCTGCCAGTGAATGCTCTTAACCTTTCAATTTCTGATTTTTTTAATTCCATTTCTTAATTTTCTCATCTAATCCTCTTGCATCTGATTTTGTGCTTGCTGCAGTAATATAGCTTCATGCAAATTATTCAGCTTCTGAGGATATTAACTTTCAGTGACCCGCATTAAACTTCTATTTTGCCTGTGCAAATATTCCCTGAAAGCCTAAGAAATTCCACCCAAATTGATTAGAGGAGAAGAACAATAAAAAGAGTGTTTAAAAGATTGCATTTTTAGATGTTTATTTGGTAAGGTACAACATGGAAAAGTAATGGGTTTTCAGGATTTAAGAAACAATCTTGCATAAATTTGCCTTTTCATGTGTACATTTAATATATCTTAATCCGGGGGCATTATCCGATGGTCTATAATAAACGTATGAAGGCCTTTTCCTTTTATTCTTTTTCCTGAAGTTCAAGAAACATAAATCCAAAATCATCAATATATCTATCTTACGAATTTCTGAAGTCATATGAAGTAGTAACAAATGAACTGGCTAAAATGATAATCTTGGACAAGTATGATTTTTCTTGTGTGTATATTTTCTTTTTGTATCCATTACTGCATCTTGTTTATCTAATGGCAATAATAGCCTTTTCTTAGTTCCAAATTTTACAAAATTACTCTATAACTCTGTTGGAAACTCCTGTGTTTTTAAGCTATTGTTCTTGCAAATGCATGGCTTGCCATTTAGACTTTTGGGTGCAAAATATCATCCACATGGTGCTTACAAAGATGCTCGCAGCATTCTAGTTATTCATAAGCATATCAGGTATAAGGGGACTTGAAAGGTTCCTTTCTATTATTGTGTTCAGTAATACAGAAGTATGTTGCATGTTAATCTCAATTTTATTTCCATTTGTTTCTATATATGGATGGGTGTGGAGCCAGCAACAACATATTTTAACTTAGGATTGCCATCTCAGTGGTATGGGCCATTAGAATGGACCTTCCCCCACTTGGCCAAGGAAGCATGATCTTGACACGGGTGCAACTGTCAACATCTTGAAGGGTTCGATTGTCACAGCTGATCGTATACTAACTGTTGGCCAGGTCACAATTCTGCCATTTTGGTTTTTATTTCCTGAAAACCTTTTAAGGGAGGAAAAATGGGAAAACTCTGCATATCTATTTGGAAATCCATTTAGCAAAACATGACACGGTTATGCTTGAAAAATAACTACTGCCGAAGGTGAACAAGGACTTCGTGAATTATTAAGGAGTCGTGAGAGTGCATTGAATGGTATTTACGTTAATCACTATATCTTTATCTTTGTTCTTTTTTAGCAGATTGTTTTTGAGATAGAGGAGGATGTGAACTTAAAAGGTTTTTGTATTGGCAGGAATAACAAATGGCATGTTGCTGATGTATGGAATCCAGCAACCGATAAACACATCCCATTTAACTATTCTGTTGATCTCTCTAGGGAGGTGATTTGGATTCTTACATTTAAGCAACTTAATTGAATAATATTATTGGTTTTTTATGTTATATAAATATATCGTCACTAATTGGACATCTTTTTTCAAAATCCGGAGTCTTTGCAAAGCAGCATTGCAGAAGGAGCTTGGGCTTGCTGTCAGACTCAGGTCAGATTGTCCTTTGGGTAGAAATATACTTGTTTTTTCTCCTGTATTATTTCTCCTGCGTTTGTGTCAAATTGACTTTCAAATTTGTAATGGATTGCAGATAGTATTCATTGGAAGATTAGACTACCAAAAGAGCAAAGATGTAATTATCAACTATGCTGGAGCTATTGCAGGATGATGTCCAATTTGTAAGATAATCATTTCTTTTTAACTACTTTTAATAACAAATTATTATTGAACTCAATGTATTTTGTGATACTGAAATTAGCTTTATGGTCATCATCACTCCATTAAAAGGTCATTTGACACTTGTTCTCCCTGAAACTCTCACTATTTAAGGTCGCGGTTATCTGTTATTTAATATATGTGTTATCTATGTGCAGAGGGTGCCAGTTCATCTTGTTGTCAATAAGGTGTCTAGGAGGCTTCTTTCCTTTTATGTTCTACTGAATTTCCATTCTTCTCTTTTTGTTGTACTTAATAACTTTTCCATATGACATTGAGTGAGGAATGACGCCGTCATCCTTGTAACTTTGCTTGTGACAAGGAAAAAGAAACGGCCAATAGATGCAATCTATTTTTGAATGTCATTAGATGCTCAATATTAGGAAAAAAAAAAGTCATTATTTATTATTCTAACTTGAGAACTTTATGTTTTGTTAATCCTTCAATTTTCCACTTTACAAAGGATATCTGATTTTGTTTATTGTAAGAGAGTTAAATATTTCAAAGCTCCATGGCATAATGTGTGCATTTTGTTGGGAGTTTCTTATCCGAAGTATGAAGTTAATTTATTTTACTAGTTATCTTTTATTGTATAATTTTCTATTGTTAAATTGCCCTTTAAGTTCAATATATAATACATGGGAGCACTGTCTTTGAATATGAACCTCTCTTATTAATATTATTTAATTTTGCCACTGTCTTGCATGTTCATGTGTCAATTTATTACTTGCAGACTCATATGAAGTTTATTAGCATCTAATTTTTGCATCTCTTGGCATAGTATATATCATAAGTGATACTTCCTCGCCATTATAGATTATATGCTTTGATCCGGAGATCCAGGTACTGAGCAATGGATGAGATGGGCTGAGTCCTCCTACAAAGATAAATTCCTTGGTTGGGTTGGATTTAATGAACCCTTTTCCCACCATATAACTGCGGGGTAAAATGGATCTATTTTTGGTTGCATTATAATTTTTTTTTTCTTTCTTTGCATGCTTGTCTGCACAAGTTAGATAATTTAAGCTTTATGTTTTAGTGAAAAATTAGATTAGTTATGTTTTTATTGAGTATATATATTTTTTATATAGTTTAATGAGATTTATATAGCGATTGCTAGATTAAAGTTCACTGATAATGGCTGATTGAAAATTCTGACAGGTAGGTGTTTTCACCACTTTTGAAGGAGAGTGTGTTGGTGGTAAGCTTATAATCATATCCCATTGATTTTTTTTACACTTCATTGATTTGCATTATGCAACTAAATGCTGGCTTTTTCCTGCCGGTTGGTATTCAAATCTTTGTTGTTGGACCAAATTTTTTGCTTCAATTTCCTATTGTCATGACTTGCTGAATAAGTGAAAAATTCATGAATAATTCATAAAAAGAATTTGAATTGAATAACTAGCTGTAGGATCTAGTTTGTCATTTGCAGAGTTTTGGCAAATGTTGTTTCTATAAACCCTTACAGGTTCTTTATTACAAAACTTCACAGGCATTGTGGACAGCTATAAATACATAGGGAAGATACAAGTCTTCGTAGGAAGGACTGATGAAGCGAGGAATGTTGAAAGATTTTTCATGGGGCAGTGCTGCCACAAAGTACAAACAGATCATGGAGTGGGCCTTGATGGATCCACTATACATCAGATGAGATGCTCCTCTCTAATCTCCTGCATTGAGCTCGGTCACTCCTCAATCTCTCTCATTTCTTTGTTTCTTTATCTATTAATTTCATTTTTCGGTTGATAGATCTTTCCTCCATAAGGCACTAGAAGTCAATAGCTTATGTTGACACATTGTTTTCTATTGTTTTCTTTCTTCTTTCTGTATATGAGTAAATTAATGGCACACGCAGCATATATTTAGGTTGAACTAAGCAAGACAGTTTCCAACTTCTCATCAAGGTCTCAGTTGATTGAAGAATTGACAAAATATCCACACGTAAATGTTAGATTAGATACATAAATTATTCTTCATGTTATTGTGATTAGTATTTTCGATTAGCATCATTGCTACACATAAATGTTAGATTATATTCATATGGTGATTATTTAGAGAAGGATGAAATGGTTGGGATGCTGCAGTAATGAGAAAAGATTTTTCACTGAAATATTGTGTGAAATCTGGTGTTTAGTTAATGGTTAAATTTGATTAATGCTTTCATGTAGGGAATGTGAGTTAACGAATTTTCTGTTTGATGTTTATTAAATGTTCACCAGTTAAATCACAGGATGTTAAATATCAATAGTTAATGTCAGTTGCAAGTAGTATTATTAGTACCATTTTATTCAAATTTTCCAACCTAGGCATGATGATTCTCATCAGAGGAATCACAAGGTTCTGGTTTTCATAATTAGCTATTTAGTTTGGCTTAAAAAGTAGAAACCGATCAGTGGTTCAGTTCCGGGTTCAACTTGAGCTCTAACAAAATAAACCAAAACTGAATGATTTTGCAATGTATAAATTTCATTGTCCTATATAATTTTGCATGACTCACATAACAGGCTATATGATTGCCAACGATCTTCGGGTCTATTGGTACACGGATCGCCGATAGAGTTCTCACCGAGTGGTAAGAGTTCGATTCTACCGAAGACATTTCAGGAGTTGTGAATAGTGATTGCATGACGGGTGGTTCCCAGTACCACGTGAGTACCGCCTGTCCCCACTGTTTCACCGAGGCACTATGACGTCCCTGAGTCTCAGTGGGTTCACCCCGTTTCCTCTTCTCAAAAAACAAACAAAAAGCTATATGATTTTTGTTTTTTGGTTTTTCTTCTTTGTTTTTCATAAATAGAGAATTTACAATGCGGTTCCTATCACTTTCCATAAATATATGGTTTTTTTCTTTTATTAATTTAATATACGACCCCCTGATTTTTAAAAGAAATTAAATTAAAAAAATATTCCATGATGACCTTCATAAAAATCTGATCTCATTTTATGCTACATCCCTTCTTGCCTGCTCTTTCTGTAAAAACCAAAAAAACTTTATATATAAACAACTTCCAAATGCCTCAAGCAACAATATATAACTATCTAAGCAAAGTCCATTGGCAAATAATAATTTTTTATAATACTATTTTCTGTTTTTAAGTTTCTTGCAATTATTATCAAAAACTTTATAATAAAAATTATTTTGAAAAAAAAAAAGTTCTGTAGAGGCATGGTGGACCAAAACAAAACTTTTTTATATTCTCAGTTAACCTGAGATAATTAACAATATCTTAAAAACAATTTAAAATATTTTTTAAATATTAAAAAAATGAATTTATTTTAAATTTACCTTTGATATGAGATATATAACTTAAAAATCAACTAGAATATTTTCATAAATGCACAGATAAAATAAAAAAAATCTTTATTACGTTTAATTAACGAGAGAAAATTATCAATATTTTAAAAATTAATTTAAACTATTATTTAAAATATTTTAACAATGGATAATAATATTTTTCTAAATATCCGGACAATACAAAAACAGATATTATTAGAATCTAATACATATTAGAAGTAAATTTAAACTAAAAATTTAGAATTAGAGTTCTAATAGGAATAAAACAACACTACAAATAATAGAGCCAAGTTGTACAATTACTTGTTTTTGTCTAAAAAAACAAAAAGGTTGGAACTCTCAACCTTGAAAGCCCTCCTAGTCATGGCCCTTGTAGTTCCTCAACCAGTTCTCCCTTCATTAGATTTCAGACAAAACCAGCACAACCAATTGCATCATAATGACACAGTTGGTTTTTTGAGCTTGAATTTTCCTACCTTAAAGAAGCCTCTATTCATATCCTCTAATCAACAGATACTAGACGATTCTGATTCCTTGAGGGGCAACAAGACTTTAACTGGTTAGTATTTAATTGATTACTATATTATGTGTTAGAATTAAGTTTTTTGAATAATTTTTTTAAGAAAAAAAAAAAGTATAATATGTCATTACAGTAATAACTAATAACTGAGCGGTTAAGACAAAAATATATATAATTCAGAAAATATTTTTGATTGGAAATATTTTTATTTATTTATTTATTTATTTATTTATTTATTGTTGCGAGCATTATGCAATGGTTGACATCCTTTTGAAGTTGCATTATATTGCCAATACTGCATGGGCATGCTGCTCGTTAAGTTTTGATAATAAACCTGATTATGCTTAAGCGATCACTGTTTTTGTGATCTTTTTATAGGGGAAGGTTTTCAATCTGGTTATGCATTTGACTGATGGCTTTAACTGATTTGTATTTTATTAATGACTCAAACGAATTTCTTTGAATTTGGTATTGTTTTTATATTTTTGTATATTGATGATTTCTCTTTTTATACAGATAATGGTGATGAAAGGGATGGAACACTGACGAAAGTGCGATATAATGTTATTTTTGTAACTGCTGAAGCGACACCGTACTCGAAAACAGGAGGTTTAGGTGATGTTTGTGGTTCTTTGCCAATCGCGTTTGCCACACGTGGACATCGGGTGATGGTTGTATCTCCGCGATACTTGAATGGAAGTCAAGATGATAAATATGCATGTGCAAGTGATTTGGAGAAACACATAAACTTATCTTGCTTCCAAAGAGAACAAGAAGTGGTGTATTTTCATGAATATAGAGCAGGGGTTGATTGGGTAATCACCTATTTAATTTTTATCGTATCAAAAGCATTATGTGGTATATAAATAATAATATTTCTGTTATCGCATATTTGTGCAGGTTTTTGTTGACCATCCTTGTTATCACAGACCGGGAAGTTTGTATGGTGATGAGCATGGTGCTTTTGGTGACAATCAAGTACTTGTTATAATATTAATTTTTGAAAATTTGAATTTATGTTTCACATCTTTTACATATATTATGTGAGAAATTTGTTTCATTTTTGCAGTTCAGATTCACAGTACTTGCTCATGCAGCATGCGAGGCTCCTTTAGTTCTTCCACTAGGAGGTGTCACTTACGGCGAGAAATGTTTGTTCCTTGTTAATGATTGGCATGCAAGTCTTGTGCCACCGTATGCCCTTCAACTTTAAATTTCAATCTTAACCTTTTTCTTACTAATTTAAAAATTATCATGTTACTAAACTATCATTTGTTCCATGACATTCAAGGCTTTTATCTGCAAAATACCGTCCAAATGGTGTCTATAGAGATGCTCGCAGTATCCTTGTTATTCATAATCTAGCACATCAGGTATTACAAGTTATATAATTCCCTTCGAGTAATGCAAATGTGTTCTGTTTATTCTCTTGATATTCAATTCTGTTTGCTTTTTATTGATGAAAAGGGTGTGGAGCCAGCAACAACATATGAAAACTTAGGATTGCCACCTGAATGGTATGGAGCTATGGAATGGGTGTACCCAACGTGGGTGAGAAAACATCCCTTTGACACTGGAGCAACTGTTAATCTCTTAAAGGGTGCAATTGTCACTGCCGATCGTATATTGACTGTTAGTAAGGTAATAATTCTACCATCTTACTTTTATTTTTTTTCTTAAACACTGCACATCGGCTTTGAAATTCATTGTAGATATTAATATAACAGGGTTATGCTTGGGAAATAACTACCCCTGAAGGCGGAAAGGGTCTCGATGATCTATTAAGCAGTCGCAATTATGTTTTAGATGGTACTTTCTTCTGTCACTAATATTTTGCTTTATTTGAGATAGATTAGGATGCCAACTTGGGAGATTTTTTGTACTTCCATCCAGGAATAGCAAATGGAATTGATGTTGATATTTGGAACCCTGTATCAGATAAACTTATTCCGTTTAACTATTCGGTTGATGATTTATATGGAAAGGTACTTTAATTGAACAATTCTACAAGTTACGTCAAATTTTTTATGTTTTTATAATTATGTTGCCACTGACTAGATTCATCTTGTGTTGAAAATTCAGAGCCTTTGCAAAGAAGCATTACAAAAGAACCTTGGCCTTGCTGTCAGGCCTCAATGCCCATTGGTAAGAAATAACTTTTACCTTCCTCATTGATGAATTTTGTGTCCATTTTGACTTTGCTCTAAATGTTTTTGATGAATTACAGATTGCATTCGTTGGAAGACTAGACTACCAAAAGGGCACTGATCTAATTTTGTCAGCTATGCCTGAGATCTTGCAGGATGATGTCCAATTTGTAAGATAACTATACATTTTTTAAAGACTAATCTATGTAAATTCCTATAAAGTTAACTGGCACATAAAATTTCCATCTGAAGCTGATATTTCTTGTTGTTGATTTTAGGTTATGCTTGGATCAGGAGATCCAGTTACTGAGAGCTGGATGAGACAGACTGAGTCTTTGTACGGTGATGACTTCCGGGGGTGCGTTGGATACACTGAGCCTATGGCTCACCAAATTACTGCCGGGTAAAGTCGAACTCTTTTCCGTGGGATGGAAGTTTGTTTATTTTCTTATATATTAAGTGAAGATTATTGAACTTCTAAAATCAACAGGTGTGACATATTTTTGATGCCGTCAAGATTTGAACCATGTGGTTTGAACCAATTATATGCAATGAGATATGGAAGTGTTCCAGTTGTTCATCACACTGGTGGCCTTAGAGCAAGTTTTTCACTCATGAACTTCTTTCCACATACAACGCAACATTTAAATTGTCATCTTGATAATGCTTGTCAATTTGATCAACAGGATACTGTTGAAAGTTTTGATCATTTTACCGATGAAGATGAGCGCGGCACTGGTTGGCCATTTTCACCGTATTCAAAGGAGAGTATGTTGGCGGTAAGCTCATAGTAAATCAGAATTACATTGAATAGCTTGCTCTAATGAGTATTTCAACTTGTAAGCATTTATATTTTGAATATTTGTAGGCATTGAGGACAGCAATAAAAACATATAGAGAGCACAAGTCTACTTGGAAAGGACTGATGAAGAGAGGAATGTCAAAAGATTTTACATGGGATAGTGCTGCTGTTCAGTATGAGCAGATCATGGAATGGGCTTTTATTGATTTACCATATGCTGGATGAAATGCTGTTTTGTAAACTACCAACTTGAGCTCCCAATCATTCATTCATTCTTGTTTTTCCCCCCTTGATTTATTTTTCCAATTTTGTAATTTGCAACGGCATATATATTGTAAATAGTGAACAAGTTTTTTTTTTAAAAAACAATAAAGCATCACTTGAATGAAAAGATGTATTTGTCGGATGTATTTGTTGGGTAAATTTTTTGATAGGGCATCAAACTATGGTTATTTTTTATTTTGGGTCCAAACTTCATTTGGATCAAAATTATTACTCAATTTTAATTTTGTTTCACTATAGGTTTATCTAACCGTTTTCAGCCTATTTTTGATGATGTGATATCAGAAATTCTCTGTCAACACATAAGATAGAATTGTCAGCTTAGCAAATAGCATGTCATATATATAATAGCAAAGAATTCTCAGCATGTACATCATTAAAAATAGGTCGAAATCTCTCAGGTGACCACTCGGTGAAACAAAATTAAAGATAAGTAACTATTTTGATTCAAATTGAAATTTGAACCCAAAATAAAAAAGAATCTATAAACATTATAAAGAGATTGAAAGAGGTTTTTAAAACATGAATTAAGTGACAAGTATTCAAAAGCTGATGATCATTAATTTGGTCTTTTATTTGAGGCACCTAGAATGGTCAAATGAGCATTTATTCTTGGTTGCTTACATTGGATGAGGACTTGACTTTTTGCAAGCACCGAAAGTGCTATATCAGGATCACTCGTTTTCACAACCAGAAAACTAAGAGTGGTTTTATCACATTTGACTCAAATTTGCATTCACATGTTCACTGCTGTTCTGCAATCTGAATACTAAACCATGATAAAACTCGGAAATCAATTTTTATTTAATTAATATTTTATGATTATAGTTTTAATAATTAACGATGCCATTTGCGAAAATTTTTAATATTAATCATTAAAGAAAGCAGTACAATATAATATTACTCATTTCATGATTTAGGAATTAGTAAAGAGGTTTTCACTCTTATTCATACTAGAAAATGGCCAACAACAAAGGCCATTTTCACAAGATTTTTCACAAGATAAAAGCTTTGTTGATTCAAATATATACATCCTACACAACAAAGGCCATAGTTTATGTATCACACTGCTGCTTAAGTATCAACTGCTCCACAGGATCAGTTTATGTCTTCAAAGGACAATGAAAACTCACTAAAACAGTCTGGAAAATTTTTGTATCTGTGATTATGCTTTGGTATTATCTATTACACTCCAGTAGCAGTAATTCCTTTCTTCAAGCATTATGTTCAGCAAATTTGTCAAGGACATCCAGCGCCTGGAATGACAGAAAATGTATTGGTTAGTGTCTAGTCACCTATGTCGAAAACATGAAGCTCAGTTGCTGTTTTATCTATACCTCAGGAACACTCAGCTCCAGTCTGAACTTCGGACCATCATAATGGTGGAGGATAGGCCTGAAGGAGTCTTCCTCCAAGGGTTCACAATTCTTCCTGTTCATAACTCTCACCTGTAAACCAATTGATCAGGACATCAGCAATTATTTGAAGTAATCAAACCTTACGATTCACATCTAAGATGACAATAAAGTATAGCAGGCAGAAGTTGGTTAGAAGTCGTCTTCAAGAGAATTAATTGAATTTAATGGAATTGACCATTGGATAATTGCAGAATTCCTATGCATGAATTGGTAGTAGAAAAGGTCAGGGAGACGGATGGAAAGGATTGATCTTAAGATCGGGTAAAACATAAAACATTGGCTTCAATACATTTTGTTTAGTTTTTGTGATATACACACAAATGATCCAAGTTGAACATGCCAATTTTCAGTAAAGCTAAAAATAGTTGGAATAATTCATCCAAAGAACTGGTAGTAGTCATCATCTAAATTTAAGTATTCCTCAAGTATCAAAGTCAAATTATTTCAGTGAAAGCAAAGTAGAATTGGTTGAACCTACCATGCCTAACAATGATAGTGATATCAGCGTTTTACCTAATCAAAATTTCTTCACCAAAATCATAAAGGAAAACCAAATATATGTCATATATCACCTGCTTTGCATCCATACAAGACTAAGTGAACATATAAACATGGATTATGCAAGTGTACCTGAGCAGGAAATCGAGACTCTCCGGGTTTCTTTTTGTCTTCCCAGGCTGCTGGATCAATGTTAGTTCCACCAAAACTAGCAGCCTGCAATAATTGAAAACAAAAAATTAATAAAAATCACACTAAGTTGTTCTTCAACAGATCATCACAAGTTGTTAAACAAAATTTACAAGTTGATAGATTTAGGACCTCAAAAATGCCATGGAGTTGGTGGGTGGAGTAGTTGTATAGGAAAATTGGCAATCCTGGTGTTATTGCTCTAACAGAGTCTCTGTATCTCTGAGGTAGACCTGAAATTAAAACAAAATTTAAATATAATCCAAGTCATAAATTCCGAATTGAGATTTAACGCATGCTTCCATGCAAATACCAATTCTTACAAAAGAAAAAGTAAATCTATCAGAAAGTCAAATTTGATTTTCTCATAGACTCTGATGATAATAACTGCAGTTAGTGGAAGAAATCCCAAGCAGAAAAGCATCAAAGTATCAGAAACGAAAACAGAGTTTGATCAATTAGAAAGAAATGTTTGATTTCCTCACGAGCTGTGATGATAAATCATATAGAAACACATGCTTAGACAAAGCAGAATAACTATAAGTAATCAAGAAGGAAAAAAAGCATGGAAAACAGAAAGATACATACATATATATATATATAATATGTTCCAAAAAAAAAAAAATCTGAATCAAACTATGAACAATCAGAAAGAAAATTTTGATTTCTATAAATCATGCACAAGAGAAAGCTGAATGACCAGAAGCAATCAACAAGAAAAAACTTCAAAAACGCATGGAAAACTGCAAAGAAAATAATTACTTTTCCCCAAATAAATCCCAATTAAACTTTGATTTCCATAAATCACATAAAAACAATGGTTAGGAAAAAGCTGAATAAATACAAGTAAACAAAAAGAAGGAAAAAAAGGGCAAAAAAACAAAAGGAAGTTTCACAGTACAAAATCTCAATTAAACTTTGATCAACAGATTAAAAGAAAATTTTGGTTCCTCCCATAAATCAGACAAACACATACCAAAGATAAACAACTTCCAATTATCAACCCAGAAAAATTAAAAAATTAAAAAATTAAACTCACCAAACAGCTGCCTATGGAGATTCTCCTGCATGGTATCATTGTTGCAAACGAAAATATATCCCCCAATCGCTTCATTTCTCGGCAAAGACTCAGAAGGCGGCAGCGTCTTGAATCGTTTATCAACACCAGCTCCACCATTACCATCATTACCACTGTTCTTCTTACCCTTCCCACTATTCCCTCCTTTCTTACCACTCCCAACACCATGAATAGCAGCGTTATTGTTCACCGATTGCTGCTTACCACCACCGTTCAAATTCTTGAACGCATTCTTCCCAGTCGGAACACTGTTATTAAAGTAATTGAAGCTTTTCTCAGGAAAGATCGAGCCTTGATCGTTGTTGAATCTATTGGCTTTGTTATCAGCAAAGGCGAGCTTTTGCACAGGGCCGAAGCCAGACTTCCAGCTGGTTCCGGCAGCGAGATCGTTATTGATCGGTGTCGTCTTGGTGGTGAGGTAGGATTCGGACCAGATGGTGTCACCCAAGGAGAGGTTGGAGAGAGCGGTGGTGTGGAGACGGAGCTGGTCGCTGAAGTTGAGGAACTCCCGATCGGCATCCATTATTGGGGATTGAGATGAGAAAATTGCGAGAATTGGATTGAAAGATTGAGGGTTTGGTAGTGATGATGATGATGATGATGATGATGAGAAGAAGAAGAGAGATATTGAGATATAAATCGAGGAGGAGATGATGAAGGTTCGAGGAAGGAGGTCGAAGGGCAAGGTGGAGGGAGGGGACAGATGGCGTGTGATGGTGGAGAAAGGGTATTTAGGGACGCGGTTTGGGAATGAGAAAACTATTAACGGTGGAGATTATGTGCATCATCATTTTGGATTTTTTTGTAACTTATTTATTTATTTATTTTATTTGTAATTATTTTTTTATTATTATTTAAAATGTGTGAAATTAATTTTGGAATATCTGTGATTTGACTTAAACCTTTTCATCCAAACAATTGGTGTATTTAAATGTTTTATAACTTAGGACTAGTCTACAAGGGACATTTACATATAACAATTCTACGGATATCTCTATTAATTATTAAATTCTCAAATTATTTAAACAATGACATTAATAATAATCGTGAACACGGTGTTGAAATTAGTGCAGAGTGAGATGGGTTGAATTCTATCTCTGTTTTTTGTTTTTTTTTGTCTGCTTTTGCTTTTTCTCTAAATCTTCTACGTACATTTGCAAAGGGTGTGTTTATAATTTATATATACATAACATAATATTTTTTTTTATATATATATTTTCCTCACGCTTTTTTCAAAAGTCTGGAATCCAAATTAATTCCGATACAATACTAAAAATCTTATAATAAAAAAAAAATTAGTGAGTTCTTTTCTAACTCAAAACCACCTACTTAAGTGATACCCGTTTGCCCAAATTAAATGGCCCTTAAGATGATATATATAATTTAGATTCATTTGGATTGCCAAATCTTATATATTGTGTTTTTTTTAATTTCCTATATCAAAATTTTTATAACAAAAAAAATTCTATATATAATTTGATATATATCACCATGATAGATGGATATACCTAACAATCCTTAATCTATTAGCACTACATTTATTCTTGTTAAAATCTCAACTGATGAGAGAATAAATAAGTTAAGATATTAACTCATTATCAGTAAACATCTCCATTTTCCTAATATATATTTTGAAGAGATTATTATTTATTTATTTTGAAAACAAATGTTAAAAATAAAAATATTTAAAAAATATTAGGACTTTTTTAGGTAAAAATATTTCTAATTAATTATTTATTCTAAAGATATGGTAAACGATGCTATTTTTACCGAATAGATTTAGATTTTCCGAGAATGACGTGATGCCCAACTTGTCATCCGCATCATTATTTTTTTTATATAAACTTTAAATTTCAACCTTAAAAATTTTTAAATTCTTAAAATTAAAAAAAAATTATAAAACTATATATAAAATCATAAACCCAAATACTACAAAATCTATACCCTAAAAATCTAAGCCCTAAATAATAAACTTTAAACATTAAATCCTAAGCCCTAAACCCTAAACCCTATGCCCTAAACCCTAAACTAGAAATCACAAACCCCTGCGAGGGTTTGTGATTTCTAGTTTAGGGTTTAGAGAGGGGTTTTCAGTTTATCATTTATGTTTATCTTTTACGATTAAATATTTAAATTTAAGATTTAAATAATAAAAAAAAATTAATTTTTAAAAAATAAAAATAAAGAAAGAATGATGTGGATGTTGCCATATATGCCAACTTGGCATCCACATCATTTGGGGAAATATATTCGGTAAAATATCATTACTCTTATTTTTATATCATAGAAATTGAAAATTTGCCTTTTTTTTCACTTGACCTACTTAAATATTTTTATTACACAATGAACTTATTCGGTGGTGGTTACTTTTGCTAATTTGATATATTTATGAATTTTTAATTTTTAAAATGGTAAACTTATTTGTTGAGGTGTGTTATTAACGCAAATTTTGGAGTTGTCATCGCATATAAAACAATTGTATTAGGGTAGTTAAAAAAAACTTAAAACAAAATATGTGGGGTTAAATATGCCTATCTGATTAAATAAGGTGTCCCCACAAGATGATAATTGCCATCATTATTATGATATATTTAAAGATTTTATATTGATTTGATTTATTAGTCGATTATTATTTTAAATCCACATATAATTTATAAACATATTTATAAAATTTTATTTATTTAGAATAAAGTTTATTTTTGGTATTTTTAACCATATAAATCAAATAAAATAGAAAAAAAATCATATTTTAACAGTAAAAATTTAAACACACCTTAAAATAACACAAAATGAAGAACAAAAAGATTCTAAAAAATAAAGTTTCAAATTTGTTCATTATTAACTTTCCTGATTTTCTTTTGAATTTAGATTGAAAAAAAAAACTATTCTTAGACATTTTTAATTATTTATTTATTTATTTTTCCCTCGTTTTACATAAACCTTCTACACAATAGGAACTGAATTTTTATAAATATGATTTAAATAATACTTAGTTTATATAAAATATATGAGTCTGCGTTTTTTAGAAATGTCCTAAATAATATGTTTAGGATGTCCCCATGAGCTGTTGTTGGATGGCAATCCAGTGGTTCCCCTTCTACCCATGATTTAAAAAAATAATAATAAATAAATAAATAAATAAATAAATTTTGGGCCCACTTAACCTTCAGCTTTGTCTATCTCTTTTCTTCTATTTTTTTTATTTTTTATTTTTTATATTCTACTGATGTTCCATCTAAATGTGCAGATGGCTTTTTTTTCTTATTATATATATAATTAAAATGTGGCGCTGAATGAGTCATGACGAGGTAATAAAAAATAATAAAAAAAAGAGTTAAAATGGAGGGTGATAAAGACGAATGAAGTCAGTCCATGTTTTCTAGAAGGTGCTCAGTCTTGTTAGAATAGGACCCTCTTCTTTTGACTTTACTTGGTCGCTAAGCTTGTTGTCATTTATGGCCAGTGGGTTTCCTCTCTGCAGCCCCTTTCAAATTATTACTTTTTTTTTTAATAAAAATAATTATAATTATTATTAGTATCACCATTATAATTGATTGATTGATTAATTAACTAATTTTAATTTAATGGTTTGGTTGGGTGTGTGTACATGCTTGATGACCACTCCAATTTAATGAATTATTGTGATAGGTCAAACCTAATCTTCCTTAGTAGTGACTGGAAGTATTATTATATACTCAGAGAGCATAGTGTAGTTAGTTTTGATTTTGAGTATTAGTTGGAGCATTTATTATTATTAGGATTAGGATTAAACTAATACCACAAGAAATTAAGTAATATTATCTTGTTGGCGGGGTCTTTTAAGGGTATTTTAATCCCATGAGTAAAGAAGGTTTAAATAGTATGAGGATAACTTATCACTGGCCATTAACTTGAGAGCACTAAACCTTTTTTATATAATGGAAAAAGGTTTGGGCACTTGAATAACACTAAACATTGTAAGCAAGCTTTGTAAAAGCTTCCACACTGATTAAAGGTATGTTATGGTGTAATTTATACATCATACTTTGATGTTTATTGTTAAATACAAATTTGTTTGTAATTGGACTTTGTTAACTCGGATGTGAAAGTTCAAAGTTCAAGGATTCGGGAGTTTATAAAAAAAAAATAAAAATAAATAAATATAATAAAATTAATTTTTTTTTAAAAAAAAATTTGCCTGTTCCCACGTGTGAACGCACAAAAAGGCCAAAACATTATGGGAAAAAGATGGAGAGGTACTTGATAAATCTGAAAAATACCCTTATGTCTCAGCAGGATTCTAAAACCTGATAAATCTGATTTTTTTTTTTAAAATATTCCTCATTAATCCTTTTTTTTATTTTTATTTTATCATTTTATCCTTGTTTAAATATTGTTATTATTGCCAATGTTTTTTTTTTCATTAGCACTAAATATTGCCACAAAATCTTTTATATAGAATATCCAAATCAGTAGAGTAAGAGCACAGATCAATGGAGTAAGAATATAGATCAATTAAGGTATTAACTCCTAATATATAGACGTATTTGACGTGAATTGTCCACTTCATATATATCTATATACAAATGTTACTGCTACACGTGTGAGTTGACCTTAGTCAAGTCAGCCAAACATGACCTCGCCAAGCCTAAGCCTTAGCCCAACACCGATAAACCACGCATACATTTCCTAGGGCCAAAATGAGCTCTCATGAGACCAGATGAGAGCGACCAAACTCATTCAACAAGCTCTTGTGAAGCTAGTGTAGCTAACCCAAATGACCTCGCTGGGATCTGCTGGCCTTACACGAAATCACAAAACTAAGACAAATTCACTTTTTTTTTTCTTTTATTTGATAAAAAAATAACTACTCGATCCAAGTGACTTTGGCGATTGAGGCAAGCTTACTTTGACCATAGCAAATTGAGACACTCCTAGCCCGAGGTGAGCTCATATAAACCCTAAGTAATCTCGGTGGAAACAAGGTCAGCTCACTGATTAAGTAATAAAAATGTATTAACTACTAAGATAGGATTGTAATTTTATAAATAAAAATTAAATTTAAAAAATTACAAGGGGACTCTCAAGGTGTTTGCAAAGCTAAAAAGGATATTTTGGCCATATTGAAATTTGAGGACTTATGTGCCCTCTTTTCAATATACAAACCTAGCTTTCACCGGATTTAATAATATATATATTAATATGTTGAATAATTATTTTTGAAGCATCAATATTAATAAAGACTTACACTATTTTAAAAAATCTAATCTTAAAATATTTAATTTTTATTACTTTTAATTAAATCAAAATTTAATTAATTTGAATAAATATTCTCTCTTAACCACACATTCTTATTCTTTTACCAAATGTCTGCAAATATTCAAGTTATTGATTTTAATTTAAATTATATAATTATTATATTAGTTCATAATTCTCCAATCTCAAAATACACGCTTATATCCCCGTTTTAACATTTGTATAAAAAAATAAAAATAAAAACATTTGTTAAAAATTAACTCTTAAAAAAAATATTGAGAGAGCAATGTCCTCTTAGAATTTTTTTTTTGACCACTTAAACTAGCGGTGGCCACAAAGTCATTGCCAAATGCTTTAGCTTAATAAATAATTTAAAAAGTTAACTGATATTAAATAATGTTAAAATAAATTTAGTTATAGTAAAAGAAAACCCCCTAATAAAAATAAATTAACAATAACGACAACAAAACAGCCAGATGATAATTTTGAATACAAACATTACCTCTCTGGTTTTGAGAAAAATAAATAGATCTGATTCACTGGGAAAATTTACAAGAAAAATAATCAAATTTGGGCTATCTTAACATTACTACAGAGAAATCAAGATGAACCATCTTGTAGAAAGAACAGATCTACAGAGAGTTGATTGCTTTAGAAACAGACAGTAAAAACAAGATGAAAAGAACAAGAAAAGAATATTTCACAAAAATCAACATGATAGGAGACTAACCTGATTTGTCAGTTATCGTTCTCGTTGCACTGTAGGTGTAATAGTTTCCTGATTCACCATGGCTGGTTGAGTTTTACTTTCTTTCTGTTGTAAGATTAACATTTTCTGCAGCTGTTTCTGCAATAATGCCCTCAACTGGTAGTTTGAGGCCAAAGTCCTGTCCAACTTGTCTTTAATATCAAGAAGTTCCACTTTCCTTGCCTCTGCTGCAGTTACCTCAACATTTTCTGTAAATTTTGCATTGTTCTGACTATCTTTAAGGGTTGATTTGAGCTGCAATAGTGCATGTGTTCTGAACAAAATTATCACAAACAATATATCTACGTTGGATGCATTGAATTTACATGTGAAATGCACTACAAAGCAATAGTCAATGGTGAAGATGATGAATTATCAAATGAGTTTAATTGGAATGCATTTTCTTGGTTGTATTCTAGGATGAAAGAATAGCAAGAAGTCAAAAGATTACGTGTAAAAACAAAGGTGTGGTTACAAGTAAACGGTTTAAGAACTTAGCAAATTAAAATTACCAAATTTAGTATACCATCCAGTAGTAATCCATGCAAAGGCCTTTTTTGAAGCTTGGATCTTGTGTCCTCCTTAAAAGAACCGAGTATTGTTTCTTACCCAATAACTCATGTAACACACTGGAAAAGAAAGAAGAACTAGGGACATCATTTCTAACTGTCTTAGCAAAACTGATGACCCAGACTTGCAGCAAAATGCAGATTTTTTCACTTGCCTTGCATTAAAAGTTAAAAACATAGAAGTATGACAGCATAATTCATACTGTCCAAAGTGTCATCAGAGAAAATTGCTTATAAACCTGGAAAAGTAGATATTTACTTTTATATGTTTCATAAAATGCTAGTTGCTCATATAACCTCACAACTCTCATTTTTGTTGATATATTGTACATCAGAGGCACAAACTTAGCATTAATTGTGCATTTCTATAATTCAAATAATTCTTCGGTTCTCCCTGTGATTTAAATAAAGAAGAATATAAAAAATTGAAGAAACTTAGCAAATTGAAAGTGAACTTATCAAATAGCAGACTTGCAATTTAATCTCATGCCGAGCAATAAAAATTGACAAAGTTTGAATTCCAAAATAAAAAAACCAAATCTCAACCCAATTGGGATGAAGATCCCTTGACCATTCATTAGAGCTTCTTCAATTGCCTGTAAAAAAATCACAAAAACCATTAAAAATTTCATTATACTGCTAAAACTTTTAAAAAGATTAAAAATTTAAAAAATGAAAGAACCCCCACCTCTGTCGCTCCGTCCCTTATAGGTTTCATTAGAAGACGAGAATACCAAAAATTGGGAAAGAACCCTCGTGGTGACATGTTTTTTTTTTTCTTTTTTTTTAAAAAAGGATGACATGGTTTTCCCTGCATGGTTTCACATCAAGATTTATGAGACGTTGGAAGTGATGTTATTCATCCTTCAATATCCAATTATCAAAAATATATATTATATTAGAAAAAGAGAAAAGACAGCGAGATGACAAAGCGATTGATATTGGTAAAATGTCTAAAATGAATACTAAACCTAAATATTTCAAATTTTTAAAAAATATTTTTTTTAAGGGAAAGACGCATTTTTTATATTGTGTTTCTTCAAGAAAAATAAAAAACCTATTAGATTAATATTTTTAATGATTTAAAAATACAAATAGATTATTTTTTTATTTCTTTAACAATATTGTTCATTTTATCTTAGGTTTTTTATTGCATCTTTAAACAATAATGAATTTTAATTTAATTTCATTAAATTTAATTTTGTGAATAGTAATTAAATTGTTTATGTTCATTAAAATAGGACTTTAGAAGAATTTCAATTGATTTTAGATTTTGAAAGTTTTTTAACTTGAATTAATTGGAATTCTTCGAAAGTCCTATTCTAATGAACATAAACAACCTTTCAAATACCATTCACAAAATTAAATTTAATGAAATTAAATTAATTTTTATTAATATTTAATGATGCAATAAAAAATCTGAGATAAAATGACCAATATTGTTAAAAAAAATAAAAAAGCTAATCCATTTGTATTTTTAAATCATTAAAAATGTTAATCTAATAATTTTTTATTATTATTGTTAAAGAAACACAATATAAAAAATGCTCCTTTTCCTCTCCCTTAAAAAAATATTTTTCAAAAATTTAAAATATTTAGATTTAGTGTACATTTTAGACATTTTAGCAACATCAAGCGCTCTGCCATCTAGCTCCGTCTTCTCGGTTTGTCTAATATAATATACATTTTTGATAATTGGATATTATAGGATGAATAACACCATTTATAGCGTCTCATAAATTTTGATATGAAACCATCTAGAAAAAACCATGTTATCCTTTTAAAAAAAAAAAATATCACTATAAGGATTCTTTTCTGACATTTGGCATTCTCGTCTTGAAATTAAACCTACAAGGGACGGAGCGACAGAGGTGAGGGTTCTTTCAAAAAAAATTTAAAAATTTTTAATCTTTTCAAAAGTTTTAACAGTATAATGAAATTTTAATGGTTTCTTTCTTGTGATTTTTACAGCCAACTGGATCTTCATCCCAATCTTGGTTTTTTTTTTATTTTGGAATTCAAACTTTATAAATTTTCATTGTTCAACATGAGATTAAATTACAAGTCTGCTATTTGATAATTTCACTTCTTAAATTTTTTATATTCCTCTTTATTTAAATCACAGAGAGAACCAAAGAATTACCACGTCATCATCCACCATTACACACAGTAAATAACTGCTGTTAGGATGTCAGCCATAATTGAAATCTAAAAATAACTTGCAGACAAAACAAAGATACCATTGAAAAACAGAATTTTCAGGAAAATATCAGCATAAAAAAAAAAAATTAAAAGGCATATTAGCAGTCATTTCTCATCTTCTCATATCACCAAAGGTACGTTAACCACAAGGATAAACTGTTTGTGATAAGTTTGTTCAGAATTGCTGATTTTTGCAGCGGTATATACGCAATCAAGAAAATTAAATCGTATGTTTGAGCAAACAATAAAAAATACCACTTCAAAAGGGCAATTTTCAAGATAGCACAGCAAAAGCAATTTACGAAAGGTATATTAGCAACTAATTTAATCATTATGTTGAGTACTTGCGCTTGATTTGTGTCCAGAATGGGTTAGGACAAGTTGTTGGCCTAACCGTTTGGATCCAAATAACTTAAAAGCCTTAAGTCTAACACCTAGAATAGCTTATGAAACATCCCTATCATCTCTAGAACTATCTTTCTATTTTACTAGAGCAATTGAGATAACCATCTAAATAACATCTATGGGTACTTCTAGCTTCTCAGTTAAGAAGTTCTTCCCCAAAAAACATCTGTGGGTACTAGAGGTGTTCTTAGAGATGGTGTAATTAGTCATGTGTATCAAATCCAGTTATACTTTAGGCCCCATCCCAATGCTGAAACGGCCTGCATGCCGGCCCAGCAGGCCATTGACCAGCACAAGGGTGGCATAATATGTCTGTTTCTTCTTTGTAACTTTATTAAAATATGATTTTTGTTTATCTACACATACTTGTGTATTAAACCTAAAAGATATTATAATTTCTGTATAACTCTAAAACTCTCAAAAATTATCAAAAACAAATCTACAAAATAAAATTTCCTCATGTAATAGAATTATTTCCTCATGTAATAGAATTATTTACTCAATTTCCGACCAAGAATGTACTAATACAACACATTTTTTTTTCCCTTCTTAAAACCTTTATAATGCACAAGAAATATATAAGCAGTCGCTTGCTTTTAACCATTTTCTAATTTTAAATTTGCAAGGAAAATGTATTTCAATACACGTTGACAAAGATTCTGATTTTTTTTTCATAATATTTTCTTTTTTTTTAACATATTTTTATATTTTTAAATATTTTTTCAAAAAATTAAATAGCCACAGTGATCTCTATTCATCAATAACAACAATATGATTACTGAGAATAAAAAAACTTGCAAATTGGAAGCCAAGAAGAAATTGAATACCTTGTTTTTTTCTTAAAATTTCAAAATTATAGTCTTACCTCAGCGATGGAATTCCGCAAATCCTGCACCTTTTGCTGAGTTTCCATGAGATATTTCCTAGCACAATCCTCGAAATCCCTAATTTCGACGAGTTTAATCTCGTAAAACCGATCATTTTCCTTTTCCCGCATCTCCAACTCATCAATCTCAAGGTTCAAAACCCTAATCCATTAGAAACAAAATTCACAAACCTAAAAGCAATTAAACCAAACGCAAGTGGAAATTGACACAAAATTTTACCTAAATTGATGAACAGCATCATGGTATCGAGCATCTAGGGCATCGATCTCGGATTTCCTGGCCAGGATCTGGAATCCTAGCTCGGCGTTCTGCTTCTCCAGGAGTAGGCAACGCTGCTCTATCCGGCGGATTTTGGCCAGCGTCTGAGATAGAATGTAGGATTTCTTGGCCTGGAGCTCCTTCTCAAACTGGTGATCAGATTTAGGAGATTCAATCAATGGATGGAGAGAGAGAGAGAGAGAGAGAGAGAGAGAGAGAGACCTGAAGGAGAAGGAGACGTCGGTTCTTGGTCTCTTCCATTTGATGGAGCCTCTCTTGGAAGGTGGAAGGTAGCGCCATGGCCGATGGTGAGGCAGATCGAAGAGGATTGTTTGATGCCCCGTGTGAATTTTGGGAATGATATTCGCGGGAACTTGGTCCGCGTTTTTTAATGATATATATGCATAGTAATTTTATTATTTTTTTTTTATTATTTTTTAGCGCAGGGCACGAACTGGGTAATCAGGCCTAGCAGGCCCAATCCAATGGGTCTGGTCTGGGTCGGCCTCGTAACCGGTTAGCAGTGCTGAACCGGAGGGTTGAGTTTAGGGTTGGCAAAAATTCGGGTCCTGACAAAACAGGATCCGGACAACTACTAATATAAATAAAAAAACTTGTGTCCGGACCCGACCCGGTTTTAAATCAGGACAAACTTGGCATGTCCAAACCCGGTTTATTTTAAAACCGAGTTGTCCGGATGTCTAAATTTGTCCGAATTCTATAAAGTTTATTTTTTTAAGTTCGCTCAAATATTAAATTATACAAAAAATAATTTAATTCACATTAAATGCAAAAAAACATCAATAATCCAAAAACTCAACTCAAATTATAGAAAAAAATCTAAGTCTTAATAGAAAAAAACAATATATGTTTAAAGTTTTTTTAGAAGAATGAGCTTAAAAACAAATGGGCCTAAGGTTGTGGGCTTTTTAAAATTTTAGGGGTTAAAAGGGCTCGGTTGTCCGAATTTCTATGTCCGAACCCGACCCGGATTTAAATTGGACAACCAAGCTCATGTCTCGGACCCGACCCGCATTTGCAAACCTTATGTCAAAACCCTTTTTATTCCGGTCGGACAAAAACCCGGGGCCGTGGTCCGGACAGATTATTGTCACCCCTAGCTGAGTTAGCCTGGAAGACCCAGCGGATTAGCGGTGACCCGGTCTAAGCCGAAAAAGTTGGCGGGCCGTGCTAAAACCTACCGGTTCACGAACAGGCCCGCTGATTTTTTTAAATTAAACCATAAATTTTTAAAAATAGCAACTTATAAATATATATAAAAAAATTAAAGCAAAACTTAAAAAATTAAAACAAAATTTAAGCATAGGGAAATTACTGAAAAAAATTACTTATAAAATTAACAAACAAAACCAAGAGAAAATTTCACAAAATCTCTAAAAATCATATAATAAAATGAAATAACTGGAAAAAAAAGAAGGATGGTAAAAAAAACATTGATGAAGAGTTTCACTTCACGATTTATCTTTTTTTAAAAAGAGAGAGAGTTTGGTAAGCTTTAGCTTTGGTATCTTCTCTTTGTTGTTGATCTCATCTATGCTCATTATTTATACCCCCAGTCCCACCCATATAAAGGAAATAAAATGGAAAAGTACAAACTAACTCGTGCCCAAAATATACCCCACAAAGACATAAAAATTATTAAAAAAAACTAAAATAATCATTAGAGGGAAAATCACACATGAAAAGAGAAAGCAAAATAGAAAAGCAAAAAAGAAAAGAAAAAAAAAAAAGAAGAAAAGAAAAGAGAACTTCATGAGTTTTGGCTCTTATATCTTCACTTTTTCCACCCATGTCATCACGCCTTGTTCATCTGGGAGAAAGTGATCTGAAGTGGAGAAGTGGGGAAAGTACCACTTCGCTAAAGTGGGAGGAAGTGATATCACTTCCAGCACTTCTGGTATTCATTTGTTAGAAAATGAGAATATAAATGGAGAATTTAGGTGTTATGTGAAGTTCTATGAGTTCAAAAAAGACTTTGGAAGTAAGAGGAAGTAAATTTTTATAGATTTGCTCACTTCCGCCCACTCCAATAAAAAAACTGTCTAAGTGGGTTTAGTTCAAAATTCATTTCAGACGAAAGTGGGGGAAGTGCCACTTCCCCTACTTCATGACAAATGAACACATGAAATAGGGAAAATCAGCCCATTTCTCTTACTTCTCTAGCACTTCCCCTAAGGGGTTGTTCATTTGCCCGTAAGTGGGCTGAAGTGGGGGAAGTGGGGAAAGTGTCACTTCCCTGAAGTGGTGGAAGTGATATGACTTCCACCACTTCCTGTGTTCATTTTGCAGAAAGTGTCACTTCCATGAAGTGTCAAGTTTCTCACTTCCTGTGTTCATTTCGGTGTAAGTGATGTCACTTCCCAGTGACTTCCACAACATGTTCATTTCAACGAAAGTGGGAGAAGTGTATAAAAATAAAAATAAAAGTATAATAAATTTATAATTAAAATCACCAAAACTTTATATTTTTACAAAATCAAATATTTTTAAATTTAAATGAATTTTTATGTTTTATATTTTATTTTAATTTTTAAACCCATAGTTTAAATAATTATATACGTCCATATATTTTGATGTTAAACATTATTTATTAAATTTTAATAATGCTCTCTCTCACGTAAATATTTATAATTTTATTTACTTTGATATGAATTTTTTTTTTAAATAATCATTGTTTCCCCAAACATGGCTATATCCTTCAAGAGTAGACAATGATCACAATCCCCATTCTTTTGTTGCCTACATATACCATATCACAAATAATAATTTATAATGCTTAACTAAGTAATGAAATTCTCAAACATAAAAATAATGATAATGGAGAAAACAATCCTGAAACAACTCATGAAATTTGACAACCAAACAAAAAACAAATATAATCCAAACCCATACAATAAAAAAACATGCAACCAACAACGCATGAAATATTTTGAGCTCACAAATACATAATCCAAATCCATACAAAAAATAAAAAATAAAAATAACAATGCATGTCAAACATAAAATCCATACAACATTCTTACAAATATAAATCAAAATAGTAATTGTCTCATTCAAGATTCACTTCCTTCAACAAAACAATTTGTCATCCACCACTTCAAAGAACAACTTATGCCATCCACCACTCCAAAGAACAACCTATGTATTCACGACAAAGACAATGAAGAACTCATAAAGTATTTAGGTTTTAAATAAAACAATTTTTGTTGTATGACTAGAAACCAAAAATACATACCTAGTGTGATGACCTATTTAAGGGCTAGAGTTTCTCATGGAAGCAATAAAAGTATCTATCCATCTTTTCCAGAGAGATGACTTTCTCAAGTAGAAGTTCTCGGCCTCTTTTTTGTTGTCAATTAACTTATTGTACACCATTTCCATGTCATCATCACTATAATCTTCTATGTCCCACAACACATCGGTAAGTTTTTCTTTCCATGTCTTTTTTCGAGTCCTATCTATTGATGCCGCCAACTCACCTATCTTTTCTCCAATATTTTCTCCTGAACCATTTTCACCATTGGTCCTTGTTCTACGGGGAGCCCTAGCAGTGGTCTGATAAGGTCCCCTTGCGTATATCCCGCAAGTGCACGGGTTTGTCGAAGTAATAATCCCGGATGAGCGGGTATCGAATCCACAGGGAGTAGGGAATAAAACACTTAATCCGCTTCTTAGCTATGTGAAAGATCAATAGTGATAAGTGTGACAATGATTCAATTCTCAAAAGTAAAATCAACAAGTAAGAGAGCACGAGTAAAGAAAGGGGTAAGGCAATCGATAAAGATGGGGTACCCGGATAATGCTCCACCTAGGATAATTGTTTCAAGTGCAAGAACCCTCTATTATGCTTCCTAATCAATGCAATAGTGAGTCGTGGAAATCCTTCATTACATAGTCCCAAATCTAAGGTCAACTATGCTTAACTCCATACATGTCCCGGAGGAGAAATCGAACAATCTCAACACCTCGCACTCGCATAGAGTTGCAATGAGCTCTAGGGATTCCAAGTGATAAATCTCTTCCTAATTATAGACCTAACCCTTTGGTCCAGGTGGAAGGTCCCTAACCACAATAAACCCTAGATACTAAGATCACCTCAACGCTTCACTCCGTTGCACTCGCAACTAAGCCCCAGCGGAGGGTCATCCCTTAGACCATTCACTCTATTATGGCCGCAAAGAACTCGAGGAACGGAGGTAGAATCTATCACGTCGGAGGGGAAAGGGGATGCTCCTGTACCTCTTGACTCATCCTCTCAACCCTCTGCAACCTAGCTTTGTCTAACACTCGTGGTGTGTCACTCACTCACAAGGTTACCAACAAGAACTCTCAACCCTAGTGTCACTCTAGGGGAAATGTTCATACAATCAAGCATTCAAGGTTGGAACTCACAATAAACATCAATTAATTGAAAGCATAATAAAGATATTCAATGAAACGAATACATCCTAGGGTTCACAAATACCCAAGTACCCACTAGGGGTTTAGCTTTCCATGGAGCTAAGTACAATCAAAGAAATAGAATATTAAAGCAATGAATCCATAGAAAAACCCCCTCGATGGTCGTGTCGATGGTCTTGTGGAGAGTCCTCTGCTCGTCGTCCAAGGATTCCCTCGTCCGGTATAGGATACGCCTCGACGGAAGCTCCCCTACCAACCTTCTTCCTATGGAATGACGATGTCAGAGCCATAGAACCTCTCCAAAACCCTAGCCAATACCCCTCAAAACCCTAGCCGAAGCCCTCTCTCAAGTTGGGGAAAAGATGGAGAAGAGAATACTGAAATCGGGGCTGAATCGGCTTTAAATAGGGCTGGAGTCGGGCGACTACACGGGCCTGTGGATTTTTCACACGCCCATGTGGAAATTTCCACACGCCCGTGTGGATTCTCTGAATTCCTGTTTTCTCGGGAAGTTGTGAACAGTGCTGCTACAGTGCTTTTCTACAGTATCTGGCCTAAAATAGCTTCTCGAATCCATACTTTCATCGGGGTAACGCAAACGGGCACACGTTCTCGTCGTGGATCACTTGCTTCTTCAATGATAGACAAGTTGGTGGAGCTCTTGTTCTATGTGCATAAGTCAGAATGCTCGAGTGTGACTGCCCTTGTGCCCCTCTAAATGGATGTGCCAACTAGAATACGAGGAGGTTGGCACACACTCTAGCATCTCACACCCGACCTATGTCTTCGCGTTTGAACCTTAGCAAGATTTCCTCCAAAATCAATGCATTGTGCTCCACATTGGCTTCTTTCCTTCATAATCGGCCTCACAACTCCAACTGCACGAAAGTAACATAAAAACACACATATTAGTGTAAAAACCCGAGAAAAGTAATGCTCAACATAAGGTATGAACGCTTCGCATTTATATCGCACAAGCACTTATCATGGTCCTATTCGTAGAAGACCTTAGTGTTTCATGTCTTTGATTTACTGTATCCATAGGTTCACCGTCTAATGGTGTATTAGGTGGAGGTGCAATCTCATCCTCACCTGTCATGCCACCAAATTGGTCAAAGATGGTCCGTGCATAATCACCAGTAGCGTGATCATCTCCAGCAACCGAACGTAGCTCATCAAAAAAGGGTATAGGCTTGTTTAAATACTCCTTGGCTTTTGGTTGTCCCTGTGTAAAATGAAAGATAATGATGTAAATAATAATATTAATGATCATGTCAGACATAATAAATAAACAAAATAGGTATACCTCCACGTATGTATGATAGGTCTCATCTTCTAACACCAACTTCTTCTCTGTGTCATTCCATCCAACACCACTGAGATTCATAAGTTTTTTAATGTCTTGATATTTTTGTTTTAAAGTGCGCATGTGATTCTCCACATTATCGGCATCCATGCAAGCGGAAGGGAACCTACTATTCACGACATTAGCTGCTTCGACAAATGCTTGGTGTTTGAAGGATTTGTCAACTTTTAAACCACTTGTTGGCATGTCTGCAAGTAATAGTATCAAGACATGATCCATTTCTTTTGTCCATCTTTTGTTTGGCGTTCCTTTTCGCTTCTCACCTTGTGCACCTTCAGTATTGTTCATCCTACAATAATAACGAAAATTGACATTATTACCAAATTATGACAAAAACAAAACAAATGTAAAAAAATTACCCACGAAGTAATGAGTAAACAAACCATTTAATACAAACATGAAGTTCACTATCCCAAAAATTTACTACAACCCGAAACAAACCAAATGTTAAAAATACATCCACCAAGTAATGAGTAAACAAACCATTTAACACATACATGAAATTTCACTATCCCAAAACAAATGTAAAAGATACATCCAAATAAGAGTTTTCATAATGATGCCTTGAAAGCAAGACCACTTGACACATAGGCATGCCACATGTCATCTTTAATTTTCTCACGAAGTTCCATCCATTGAGCTTGTGGCTCACGTCGTTCTCCTAATACGTTAGGTCTTTCGTGTGTGAGTATTTCATCTTCATCTCGAATTTGTTCTTGCGCGTTAATGTCATCCGAATCAACCTCCCTTACAAAATTATGTAGCACACAACAACCAAGAACAATATCTACTTGTGTTTTGAAAGGATAGAATGGCCTTGAGTCTAAAATCCTAAATCGATTCTTTAAAATCCCGAATGCTCTTTCTATTCTTGTTCTAAGTTGAGAATGACGAAGATTGAATAACTCTTTTGCATTTTGGGGTCTGCGTCCTGCTTGTTCTCGTAAATGATATCTAACTTTTCGGTACAGAGATATGAAACCATGTGTTGTTGTATACCCGGCATCAACAAGGTAGTATTTTTCTAGCATTAAATATTAAAGATATTGAGTTCACTTTAAAAAAAAATAGATGCAAAAAATATAATATGTGTTATATCATTAAACCTGGAGGTATATGCAATCCATATGGTGGTGGTCGTGACAATGCATCTTTCAAAACTAAGTAGTCATTTGCCGAACCTTCTCAGCCAGCAAGAACGTATGTAAATTTTAGATCAAAATCACATGCGGCAAGAATATTTTGTGTGATGCCCTTGCGGCCCCGAAATTTACTCATTAGATCTGCACTTACCCTTGCGTCTATATGAGTGCCATCAACAAATCCAATGCAATCCTGGGAGCTAAAACTTTATTAGGTTGATAGTTTAAAATACTTACTAACTTGAATTTGATGGAATAGAAATGCATCACACCTTGAAAAAAAGATAAAAATTTGGGTTGAATTCTATATCAGGATGTATTGATGTGCCCGGTTGTTTCACAAACAAATGTCGGATGCTACAGATGGCTTGGAGGATGTTGCACAACCGCAAGCGCACGGTTTTGCCAAGTAGTAAATAAGTATCAATCCCACAAGGACCAAGTATTGATTACCAATCTATTGCAACAAGAGATTATCTAGACAATTAAAAAGGTAGGATTTAGGAATAACAAGAAGCAGGGAATAAAACACAATCAAGGCTGAAGGAACACAGGGTTGTGGATCTTTCTTCAGATTAAAATAGACTTAGGTTTGGGAACTCACCACAAGGTATAACATGAATGATGTCGTCGGATCTAAACTAGATTTGGGCGGATCTCTTGAAGGGCATTAATCCTAAGCTACTTGTCACTCTCTTTCAAGAGATAACAAGTTAGGGCTTGATCAAGGTTACCTCCTACTTTCGTGGTAGATAAACCCTTCTCAAAAACCCCGAATAAAAAGCAAAGTGATTAAGCAATGAGCCCTCAAGAGCGCCTTTCAGCGAGTTCGGGATGATTAATGAGGTTACAAGACCCAGGTTATCCTTTCAGTTAACCTAGATCTCTAAGATAGCAAGCAATGCTTTCACAATCACAAGCTTTGACACAAATCAGAAATCAACTCAAGAAATCTACCATTAAGCATAAAAGATCCATACAAAATGTATCAACACATCAAACACATAACACCTTGGGCTAATCCCAAACCTAAGAAAAGTTCTATTCACACACCATCTCAGTTACAAAGAAAAAGATAGGAAGAGAAGAAAGTCTATAGAAAGCAGCACAACAAGCTGAGAGGACTCCCTATGATGTCTACAAGGTTTGATCTTCAATTTCCAGCTCTCCTCCCTTCTTCAACTCTCTCCAGGTCTTCAGATATTCCTTTTTCCCTTTCCAGCCGCCAACCCTTTTCTCCCAGCCTTCCTTTTCTTGCCCTGAAGTCACATTCTGATCCTTTTATATCCAAAAGATAGAAGCTGGGCCCCAGCCACTTTACAGTCCACAGGTACTTCTCGTAGTACACAGGCAGGTTGTGGATTTCCCCAGTCTCCAGTTTCAATTCCTGTTTCCTACAATTAAAACAACTAGAAATAGTAGTTTGTACAAAAAGAAGGGGAAAATAATAATAAAGACTAGGAAAAATGCATGAATACTATCTAAATGCATGATGTTAATAATGCAATTTATATGTGTAACAAAGGACATCATTAAAATATCTGCTCACCGTTGCACCAGATCTAACAAAATCAATTTTCATTGCCCTGTTCTTTGCATGGTGCCCCACTATGTGTAAGAACATTGCCACTTGTTCCTCTACCGCAACATGGATGGTATCCCTCAAGTGACCGCGCTCCCTTAATATAGTGCAAAGTCTGAGGAAAGTATCCTTGGACATCCGTATGTATTCGACACAATTATGAACGCCTCCATCTAATATTCGGGTCATGTGTGCATTTCAATGAATATCTCTAATGAATGAAGGTTCTCGAGGTAGCACCTGTTGTTTTTGTTGGTTGTACATTGCTAAAATGACCGCCATGGTTACTAACACATGAGCGTCGATGTAGATTAATTCGGTAAGATTGTTATTGGCCATTATAAACCTATATTGTCATAGATTATTTTTTTTGGATATTATCATAATATTATGTGAAATAAAAATGATTTCATATTAATTGTAAACATAGACATACCTTATATACCACCAGAAAACAAATAAATCTAATCTTGAACCATATTGGAAGGATCAAGTTAACTAAAATGAGCCTTAGAAACAAGACACCTAATCTCACTATCTTCAATATCATTTAAACTATATTCAATTCCCAAACAAAATCTCATGTAGAAATATATATATATATATAACCATCTGGTGAGGAATGCCCAACAACAGTCCAATAAACTTGCCAAGGGGCATGAGCATATATAATTAATTATAGCACAATAATGGCATGCTAAAAAATGTCCTATTTTGGAATCTGTTTGTGTTTGCAACGAAGTGTATGTTTCAATTTTATAAAATCTAGGTTTGGCCCAGCTTTAGACAATGACGCATGCGGCCTAGCTTTAGACAATTACAAAGTGGAGAAGTAAAGGTATTGGACCAAAAAAATAAGCAAGGGAAAAAGTGCAAAGAAAACAACGAACCAGATCCCTTTGCCTAGCCATTAGATATGAGATATGGCTATAAGGTTACTCCTGTTTGTTTGTAAGTTTCTCTCATCCCATCAAGAAGTTTGCCATGACATGAACACTTTCATTGTTTTTTTCTTGTGTGTGTTCTTGCAGAAAACTACTTAGTTGCATGTATATGAATTAGGGTGTAAACTTATCTAAACAATATCTTGCTTGTTGGTTTTCCTGCTAATATTCAATAACACAAAACATGTTCTATATATATATAACTTTTCAAAATTTTTTACTTGATCATTAGACCGAACATCATAGACCTACAAGATAAATCTAGGAATATGGTAAAAAAAATAATAAAAAGTGCATGCACACCTTTCTCTCTCTCTCTCTCTCTATATATATATATATATATATATATATATATATCTTGTAAGCTAAGTGAGTTGAATTTGCCTCATAGATGATATTTATAATAAACTCAGATAAAGTAATTGCTTTAGTAAAGATAAAATCCAGATCACCAGTAGAAATTGGTACCGGAATCCTTTGATCATCACTTATTCAATAGATTTCCGGTATAAGTGATAGACTAGTTAAAATTCTTATAATCTCAAGTCAATTGATTAAATTAACCGATATTATTTATACAAATTAAATTTTTATAAATGAATCATTATGACATCTCAATAAAAGATAATCAGTCAGTAAATCAAACTGGAAATTAAGTATAGTTTGTACAACTAGTCTTAAACTCGAATCATGATCAAGTTCTCACAAACAAGTTCATTAAACAGGACACATGCACATTCTATTCCAACAACAACGAATAACATTCTCCTATATGGATATATAAGCATACACAAGTATGCTTATATATATATATCATACAGATAAGTCTAATTAATATGTAAAGCTCTATATATATATATCATACAGATAAGTCTAATTAATATGTAAAGCTCTAATAAAAAACTTTCACAAACAAAAGAGTTGAATACAGAATAAAAATGGCTGATGGAACAACCAACAATTCACAGCGTTTCGTTGAAGACCCACGGAGTGAATGGGTTCATAAGGAGAAGGGTGACATTCTCATCATTGAAAATAGTAAAGAGAGAAAAAGCTCTGATTTTCCTTCAAGAAATTTTGAAGAAGAAGAAGAAAAGCACCTTGCCGGAGGGAAGATCCAGCCATTGTCGGAGGGGAGATCCGGCCGCTGCCGTGCGAGAGATCCACCTGCTACCAGACTGAAGATCTAAACTCTATCTGAGGAGAGATCGAGCAGCCAGCGGATGAAAAGAGGATCTAGAAGCTGCCGGAGAACAGATCCTGGTGCTGCCGAAGAGGAGATCCGGCCGTTGCCGAGGGGGGAGGAGGGAAGATCCAGCCACTGCCGGAGGTGAGATCTGGTCACTTTTGGAGGAGAGATCCGACCAAAAAAGCAGCGCTCGGCCTCGCGAAGGGGAGATGGGGAGATGGCCCAATTTCACTTCCATGACTTTAAAAGATATTTTGGAAGTGGGTGGAAGTGAGCTTTTATATGGGGCTCACTTCTTCCACTTTAGTGTAAAAAAAAGGGAAGTGAGTTTTAACTAAAATCCACTTCAGAGGAAAAGAACATTAGAAGTGGGGGAAGTCAGTCCACTTCCTCCCACTTCAGCGCACTTCAGAGGAAATGAATGCCCCTAAATGAATAGGCCTAACCCCCACGCACGCCTACACCTATCCAAAGAAAGCAAATAGAAAAAATAATTCATGACCAAAGCCATGAAGAAAGAAGAGCATGAGAAATATGGGAGAAAAGAAATCTCATTCTTTCTGAGAAACATGAGCTACAACCTACATTTCTATATTTATTAAAACAAAATATGATAGAAATGGGATAGATGAGCGGCATGGGCCAGATGGCAAAACCAAAAAAGTAAAAAGCTTTCATCTTAGACTCTGTTCCTTTTTTTTATATATAAAAATAAAATCAAATATAATAATATATATCAAGAACATAATATTTTGCATATATTATATTTAAGTCTAATGTATTGTCAAGTCATCTTGATCTAGTGTTGTCCACTACCACATTCTAGCCCCTCATTTTTTTTTAAATTTTATGCTTTTTCAATTAATGAACTTCCATGAATTAAAAAAATAAAATGAATACATATACCCATATGATTATAACAAAGTAAATTTTTTGAGAGGTTACTCAACTTTACATTTGTCTTATTTAGGCAACTGGACTTTAATTTGTTTTTAAAAGGTTACCTGAGATTGACTCGAATGCACCGGCAGGTCACTCTAGCAATTCTGAGCATTGGAGGCTGATGTGGAGTTGCAGAATACACGGTCAGCTCTAGGGGTCACCAAACTTATGCCACGTCGGAGTGCCCACGTTGCAAACACCTTCCTCGTTAGCCAAGGTAGATTGGTCACGTAAGCACAAAGGTCTTCTTCCTTTCTCGCATGTTCGGCATTTTGTCCGACAATCCTAGGGCAAAGAAGGATGGCGACCAACACAGGGAGGAGGACAAATAGCCTGGCTAAGAATGAGCGCATGCAATCAAAGAATGGTCGTGGAAGTCACTGGTGAGGATTTGCTGGCAAGGGAGTCAGGGGGTGATATTTTGTTGGGGTTGTGTTTGTGCTTGTGATGGAGATTGAAACTTTGATGTTGTGTGGGTTTTGTGATTGATGAAATTAATGAATGAATGAACAAGAATGTGGGGTTTGTGTATTTTTCTTGATAAAATGGAATTACTGCACATTGATCTTGCCATGCTTGATGAGATGAAAACATTTAGATAGGAACACAGGATTTTGAAAAAAAAGTAGAGTTAAAAATTTTGATCAAACACAATCTAAAATTTGATTCACCATAGATGAAGGTACGAGTTCTCACTCTTCTTTATTTACATTTTCTTAACCAAGATATTGGGATAAAATCATGGAGACAATTTCTGTGGAGTACTTGCCATTCAACTTTATCGAGTGATGTCTAGTGCAAAAATGCATCAATGAGACATTACAACTGACATGCAAAAAGGTTTCAAGGAGGACTATTGAAAGAACAATTTTCAAACATTACAAACACAGTAAAGAACAACTCTGTGAGTATTTTCATCCTTGTACTTCTTATATTTATTTATGTTATGATATATGGACTGATGTATTCCATAAAAATTATTTTATGGGTATTACGGCACATTGGATTGATGACTCATGGAATATCCAAAAGCGAGTCATTGCTTTTAGAGTATTCAATGAAGCCTATACTGCTGATAATATTTATAGAATGATCCGTGGAATCATCGAAGAATATGGCTTGACTTTTAAGATTTTTTCAAACTCGTTTGATAATGCTTCCACTAATACTACCTCAATTACATCTTTAGAAGAATATTTGAGACCTTCATGTGGGGGCAAATACTTTCATATTAGACGTGCTTGTCATGTATTGAACCTATGTGTGCAAATCAGGCTAGAGACCCTAAAACAATTTGTAGGACTAATTAGGGATGTGGTATCATATATAGGAAGGAACATGGCCCTCATGAAACAATGGTCTCGTTATTGTAGAGCAAATAACATGAGAGCCAAAAAGTTTCCGAAAGATGTTAAGACTAAATGGAACTGTACCTATCGACTTCTTAATGTGACATTTCTTTATAAGACATTGTTGACTGCTTTTGTTAATGAAGCTTTGCCTGGTTTTAATTTATTTGAATATCAACGGAATATTGTTATTAGAATTATGGATTTACTTTTTGTGTTTAACACATGTACAAATTTATTTTCGTAAGTTTATTTTCTCACTACACATTTATTCTTATATGGCGAACACATTTGAAATTCTTAACTCTACTTTTTATTGTCTAATTTAAACATGATTTAGAAAAGTTGTATTTGAAAGGAGATCCATTTCTTATTATATATATATATATATATATATATATATATTCCATATCCTATAACTAAGTTTCTATAGCCCAATGGATAGGCTCTTTCTTGTTTGATAACAAGTCTTGGGCACAGGTTATTTAACCTATGACCTGTAACCAGCCCGTACAACCCGCCGAGCCATGGGTTATTAACCCGACGGGTTTAACCGGGTCAAATTTTTTGCCGGTCCTGGCCAAAAAAAGGGCATGTGCCCCCTTCTAACTAAATTATGACTATTTTTCATTTTGGTGTCCAAACTTCAATTTGAATCAAAATGGTTATCCATCTTCAATTTGTTTCGCCGAGTGCTCACCTGAGAGATTCTGACATATTTTTAATGATGTACATACTGGAAATTCTCTGTGATCGTACATATGACACAATGTCTGCTTAATTGAAAATTATATCTCATGTGATGATAGAGATTTTCTGACATCACATCATAAAAAATAGACTGGAATCGATTGGATATTCCTCTGGTGAAACAAAATTAAAATTGGGTAATAATTTTGATTCAAATTGAAGTTTGAACCTCAAAATGAAAAAATGAACATAGTTTGATGCCCTATTAAAAAATTTACCCGATATATATATACCATTGTAAGTATGTTACTCTCTTGTTTTCTTTTTACTTATTCATTTTTAATTAATTAATTAATTAATTAATTAAAAGATAATTATATTAGCTTTTTAAAATTACTATTATTTAAAATATAATTTACTAAAATATGTAATTGAATAATTGAATATGATTTATTGAAAGTTGTAAAAGTATATTAAATATAAAAAGATAATTTAAAAAAAAACTATTTAATGCTCCTAAATTTTTTTAAATTGACAACTAAAAAACAAAAATAAAATCCTTAAAATCGAACAAGTAAAATCGACGGAGGGAGTAATATACTTTGCTTTTCTTCAATAAAACTTGGAAGAGAACAACTAATAACCATCACCATAATAGAAGAATAGTGATGTTATAAACTCCCATATAGAAATCAAGATAAAAAAAAGAGAGTTCGAAAATATTTTGGGAATATTCTTGCAACATTGTCAGTTTATAAACATATATATATATATATATATATACATATTACTCTCTCCATTTTGATATACAAGTCATTTTGAGAAAAAAATTTTCTAAGATAGTTGATGTTTTATAATATCAAAGCAATATTTATTTATTTATTTCTAATTTTGCTTTTTTCAATTTTCTAAATTAAATAAATGAAGAGAGTGATATTCAAGGGTAAGGTTCCATGTAAAGGGCAATTTAGGGGTCGTTTGGCATTGTCGTCAAATTTTTTTTTTTTTTTACCAATTCCAAATTTTGGAAACAAAATAAGAAAAACATGTTTGGTATGCTATTTTTGTTTTAAAAAATTATGGAAACAACACTCATGGTTTAATAAAAAAGTGGATTTTTTATTTTTTTCAACTTTTTTAAAAATATTTCCAAAACATTATTTCTTTACTTTTAACCTAATCCATTAAAGACTTCAACCACTATCTCTTTCTCATAGACAACAATGGTGTAGAGCTTGCATTGTCACATGTTTGCCAATCTTTCAAGAAGTGGGATCTCCTTTTCTCTAAGTTTTTTCTCCCATCTCTTTTCTTGAGTTTTGGCTTGAAATCATTAGGGTGTTAGAGTTTTGTTTGTAATATATTTGAAGATAGTTAGGCAATTTGAGATGAAGATCGTTAGAAACTTGTTGTTGGATTTTGAGATTTTTCTTGTGAAATCTCAGGCTATTCTTCATTTCTTTTTCTTTTTAAATCTCTTCTAATCATCATATCTTTATTGTGAATATATGAGTATCTTGTTCGACATCTAGATATATTTTTCAAAATCTATACTCTAATATATTCTCCAAAAACAAAAAAAACACAAAAAAATCTATATCTAATGTGTTGTTTTTTTGTTAATAATACAATTTTTATAAAAAAATTAACATCTCATTATTTCTATATTTTTTTATAAAAAAATATCAAAAAAACTTTGTTTACTAATACAATTTAATTTGTTTACTAATATAAAAAAATTATAAATATAAAAAATATAAATTGAAAAATATAATTAAAAAATTGTACAATATCCTCTTTTTTTTTTGTTTGAAACATACAACAACGTTTGTATCCAAATTTTTCAAAAATTGGTAACAAAACAAACAAAAAAAAAACAAAAAACAAAAATCATAAAAATAAAAACAATGCCAAACAACCACTATGCAATTCAATTTTTTCGATCGCAAAAGTAACAATGAAAACAAAAGATAAGATACCACTTTAAACATATTTCATAGCATTATTTCTTAAAGCATTGCAGTCACAAAATAGCAGCAAAGATAGATTTTATTTCTAAGAGTCCAAAATCACAAAATGAATGTTGCTACATGATCTCCAATACTTTATGTAGAGGTTCCAAACCATTTGATAAATAGTCCTAATGCAAAAGGTACTATGCAATTAGGTAAATTCCCAATCAATACATAAAGCATTTTTAGATTAATACTAAAAACACCATTATCTTCAAGCATTCTTGTTAAGCTTATATGAGCTTGAAGATTCAACCCCCTAATTTGATGAAAAGTCCTATATAGAACTTATGTTAAATTAAAAATTGAACCTACAGTGCAACAATAATAACAAAAAATTACAAAAAAATCACACTAATAAAATTAAAGAAAATGGCAACTCAATCATGTAATGGTAGAAAAGTGCTCTACTTCTTTGAAAGTATTTATAGACTAGCTATTAACTTTTAGAAAAGTTGCCTTTTCTTTACTAAATTTTCTCATCTTCTTGTAAGGGGCCTAGCTCAAACCCCTAATTTCTCCACTAGGTTAAATTATGGTGATCATTATAATTTGTTCTTAAATCTCTTCATAAAAGTCTAGATTCCTTTTATGGAGAAGCTTAGTTCCTCGTTGGTCCTAACTTACTTGATGTTAACAGTTAACATTCAAATAACTCTCCCAACTAACCTCGAGATTGACATGATCCATTGGGGCTTTATTGGGAAAGGACATGATCTTTGTCTTGTGGATTTTTAGTTAGCAGGTAACCCATAAACAAACAAGTTAGGGAATCCTTAATCTTTAAGTTCTTAATAACACACTCCTAAGTAAATAATAGTGGAAAATATGCAATATAATATTAGTGTTAGTCATTGGTAATTTAGTTAAACTACTATCATAACATCCTATCCATTTTTTTTTTTTGGCTGATATCTTGCAAGCTTTCCCAAGTTTTTCTTCTACATTCGGTACTTCCACTTCTTTGGAAAGAAAGTGAATGATAAAGTACCTTAGGACATTTATTTTTTATATTTCATAGGCTAATTTGTTTTGCATACTTTAAATCAAAAAAGTTTTTCTTATTCTATATTTTCCTTCTTTCTTTTTATAGATTAGTCTTATTGTGCTTGTCAAGCTCTATAATAATCACCTCACTCTAATCCATTAAGGGGAACTAAAACCTAGAGCCTATAATTGAATTAAATTTTCTCTATTAGATTCTTCTACCATCTTCTCTCGAGGTCATAGAGATCCCTTTCATCGCATAATTTTAGAAAAGTGTTTATCATTGTAAAATTCTTTAACTAGTTGGACTAGGACAATAAAATCTTGACCATAAATATATATATATATATATTGTCACACCCATCCCTTATACCTAGGTAAATGTGACATCTATCAGTTAAAACCCCATTTTAACTGGAAAATTGACACCCTTATAAAACAAAATTAGACTTACAAAACACAACTAACAATTTTTACACCAACTACAAGTTTAAATACATGTATACAACAAACATAATTACTCTAATATGTGGATACAGCCGCTACAAGGTTACGACACAAACAAATAGAAAGGAAAGGGACCCACTACAACCCTGGACTCAACCCTAACTGATACTATACTCGCATAGGCGATCTAGTAGGGTCCTGCTCCTGCAATTATAACATATTTCAGTTGATTGATAGTAGCTCAATAATTTCAAATATATATAATATAAAATATATAAAGATCAATTGCTCAAATAAAATTTCCAACTCTCACAAATATCAAAATTTGGCATAATACGAGTTATAAAAGCATTAAAACACAAAACTCGTTGCGAGTTATCATTAAATCAATTTTTTTTCAAGGAATATAATTTTTGTGAGAAACTGCCTTTCTTAGAGCGACAGTTGGGCCTCGCCCCCTCATCACTATCCAAAATATCATGTTTTACATGACTGAACTATAAAACAGTTCTCAAATCAATGACCTAAAACACTCTCCAATTTAGCTGCTGTGGCAACTAGGTTGAGAGTTGTCAAGGTCTTCATAACCTTGACATCAGCCCACTAAGAATAGTGCGGTGACTCCAGATTTTCGATATGTATCCAATCAGGGCTCTACACTCCCATTTGAACTGGACTAATAACTCAGCCAGTCTATTCCCCACCTCAACAAGCTGGCCGTGAAGACCGCCTACTACAATAAGGAAGGGCTTCGCCTGGTTACCATCAAAACCTGTGGAAGCTCAGTAGTACAATACATGCATAATACTCGTAAATTCTAGATCCAGGACACCATCCCTATATTAGGAATGAAAACCTATTTCACAAGCATTGATGGTAAAAGCATAACAATAAGCACACACGGTTTCACAAATCATTTCAAAGTCAAGGCATACATAACCATTAAAATAAATACCTGAAATGAATAATTAAAACATATATATATAGGTATTTGCCATAATTGAAACTACGTATAATTATACAATATAATAGTACGATTATTATAGCATATCAAACTGCAAATAAATATTCAGTTAAATCCGAGAATTCCTTTACCATTCAAGCAAATCCGAGAAGCAACCAGAATTAGGGTATGTCTAGAAATGAATGCGTGAGAAGCTACCGTATTCTAATATTCAGGGCTCATCCCTTATTGAGTTAAGAATGAAGTTGTTGAAAAGACAATAGTATGTCATTCAAGAGATATTGGGCCCAAATGCAAGTGGATTTGGTTAGATTTTTTTGTCATACATGTCTTGTCTATGTTTAAAATTTATTTATTTGGTTTTTTCAGAGTTACCTGGTGGTGTTGGACTAAAGAACAAGCTTTTTTCCTTCCTAGAGTTAAGCTAAGTATTTTGGAAAGATCGCACCACTGAGGACGGTGCTGATGCTCCACCCGATGTTATTGGCAATATTGCAAATGAGGAAGCTGCAAGCCTGCAACAACTGTGGAGCTTTCAATTGGAGAAGCTTTTGTTAACTTAGAACATGAAATTAATACAGTGGTTGGGGAAGAAAATGTAAGTGTCCCTTCAAGCCCAACTAATGTCATTGCCACCTCACAACCAGGTCCATTGTCAGATGTACCTATAAAGAAAATTAGGCACAAATGTTCCTTGGGTCAAGATGTTGGCATTGATGAGTTCACAAGCACCATTAGCTTTATTAGGACTTGGATTGATAATTGTGGAGAGTACATTTTAAGGCTTGCTAATTGCTTACAAATCTTAGTTGATGAGGCAAAGGTAAAGATAAGGTTTATATTAAGTTGCTCAAGGTTGAAGGCTTGCCCCCAATAGGAACCAGTGGGAAAGGATCATAGCTGGTGGGCTAATTGTATGTGTGTAAATTTACGCGGACTACTTATTATGTATGGTTTATGTTGTAAGGTGTGAGTGTATTTTATGTCGGTTGCTTAAACATTTTGTATGCTTTTTGTTGAGTAAAAAAAAAAAAAAACTATTTAACATGGAGATTTTGTGTAAAATTGTATGAATTTACAATAGAATGTAGTTACAATTTTTCTAGGGTTATATATGTAATTATGAAGAATTAGAAGGGTATATATATGCAAAAACAAGGCTGATAACATTGGATTTGATCGAATACTTGTTTATAAAAAAATAATTTTGGATGACATTATTTTGGGAATATCTTTAATTTTTTATATTATAATTAATTATTTTTCTGCAAAAATTTTATTTTAGTTAACTTTAAATTTGCTCAAAATTTTAGATGCAAGGGTATTTTTTGAAAAATGTGCCAAAAATTAATTTTTGATATTATAATTTAATTTTTTATCTATAAATTATTTTCTGATAATGAACAAAAAGTCTCTCTCAATTTAGGTTATTCAAAAAAAATCCCCGTAAGTTTCAATATCTATTAGAAGTCCCTTTTTTTATGACATTCTTTTTAAATCCATTAGTCAGCCAACACCATTTGTTTCAATGTGTTTTGACAAAAATAGCCCTACTAATGGACACGTTGTTATAGGTACTTTGCCCACAAATTTTGACTTTGGCGCCACGTGAACTATGGAAACACGGAGTTTGGTGATTACTAATCCCGAGGAAGTGCATAACATCATTTTTTGTGCTCATTTCTCATACTCTTCACCACTTTACTTTCTCATAGAAACAGTGCAAGGTGTTTTCATTTATTGACATTTGTTTAAATGTGTTTGAAAATTGTGTAATATGTTGCTCTTGTTGTAGATCACAAAAATATGACCACCAACCTTATCAACAAAAAGTGCTACTTGTACAAATTCCATATATTGATATATATATATATATATATATATATATATATATATATATATATATATATATATATATATATATATATATCCTTCTGCTTATTAAGCTTTGTTTATGTTTATTATCTCATGTTTTTACTTATTCAAGAGCGTGCACTACTAATCGTCCGAGAGTTGTATATAATGCGAACGTTAACAAGATGGTAATAACTGTTATATATAATTTACATTTTACTTTTTTAATAGAAACATAATATAATAAGCAAGAACGAGAAAATATAAGCAATAAGATATATAATTAAATGAAAACCCGATATAATAAGTGTAAACCAATTAGATTACGTGAAAACCCATACTTTTAAGTGGAAAGCTGATAGAGTAAGTGGATAAAATACAAAGCTGATAGAGTAAGTGCAAGAAATATTAAAGTAGAACGTGTTATTTTAAACGAAAACGCCAAAAATTAAACGGAAAGTAATAATATTAAGCAAAAACGAAATATATTTCGAAAAATATGTTAGAATAAACAATAACGGTCTATAATAAATAGTATGTACATATAATAAATACCAAATAGATTAAGTGAGCGGAATCATGTGTAGCTTATCGAGTCTACTATGTTTGTTACAAGGAGATGCGTGCCTCTTTTATCCAAGCATTAAACAACTATAACACATTGGAGTGCATCTCTCCCCCTTTCTCACCTTTGAACATATAGTTTGCCTGATGCGCCAGATTAGTTTTCTAAAGCAACCAACGATGTGCATCCCCCGATGCCAGGACATGCCAATGTAGTCACCACATTGTGCGTGTGATACATTGTCTTGATCCTAAATGTCCCGTGGTTGCCTTCCTTGGATGAGTGGACACACCACTAACATCCTTCAACAGCACATATCATAGTCACCCTCTGCTTGTCATTCTTAATGAATGTAAGTTAAAATTTCATTTGATAATAAAATTCCTAAGTGCAACCATAAATCGTTCACTATCACAAAATCGAGCATCGACTTCCATTGAAACAATTTCAAGCTATTCCGACAAAGGCCGAATGGATAGGACCCCCGTAGTTTGTTGGTGGGGTGAAAATGTGCCCTTGCTGATTGATATACTTTCCAAAAATGAGTAGTCATTGTTTGTAGTGTACACCATAAGCAAGATTAGAACAATAATTTATAATCAGAAAACTATAATGTTACACGGTAACTTCATAAACTAAGCGAAAATGGATAATTTAAGTGGAATCTTGTAACATTAAGTGGAATTTGACAACTTTAAGCGGAAAGTGATAATGTTAAACAAAAACTGGTAATACTAAATGATAACGCCAGAAATTAAACGAAAAGCACATATGATAAATAATAACCCTATATCCTAAATGGAAAATATCAGTTTTAAATGAGGACATTTGTAGCGTACTGATCCGTTGGTTAATGCATTCAAGGGGAAGACAAAAATAAAATGACTGCATATAAAACAAACAAATGTTATGTATGACGGGAGTGAAGAACATGAGTACGTAACCACTACATTTGGATATGTATCAAGAATAAGGTCAACGGTAGCGCTATTTAGCATATGATATATATATATATATATATATATATATATAGCTCATACAATGAAAGTCAATCTCAGAATCAATGAGACAAATCTTTCGGTGTGCATCGAGTGCGACAAACTTGATTTTGACATCGGAAACATCAATGCCCCATCTCTGACATATCTCTTCTAGTACTGAATCCCAAGGAGACAACACTATGAAATGGAGGACTTCATCCTCCCCCTTATACCTGGCAACTACACAAAAGGTATCCATTGACAATGTTTATGAAGAAAACATGGTCAATAATTGCATGGCCATAAAACACTTCACCACAAGACCGGACAAAAACTCATATTGATTATCTCCTAATCGAAGAAAATGGTTACAACCAGCGTGCAAGAAAAACGAACTCTATCCTATGTATATGGAGATCAAAAACCAACACAAAGGATGATGGAAGAAGAAGAAAGCCAGCTTGGCTTAAAAATGCATAGAAAGTAGATAATTTAAGTTACAATATGGCTCAAAGTTGAAATATATACTATTTCTCAAAATGTAGACATGACATGGCGCCATTTTCCCCCAAAAAGTAGGGTAATGTTGGAATTTTACATAAAGTTAACTGACAGAATTATAACCAAGGACTAAATCGTAAGCAAAATAAAAAAGAAGGGGTTGTCTGTCAAATTCAAATGTCAGAGGGATTGTCCGGGATGTTTTAAAACTTTTAAGGACTAAAAAGTAATTTTCCCTTTATTTTACTTTAAATTTTAATTTTATTCAAAATTTTAGCTTGAAGGGTATTTTAGAAAATTTCAAATATTACCAAGTTTATTACTTTGGGCATCCAAACATTATAATGAAAGATTACTAGTAACAACAATATGTGTGTCCCAGCTAAATATGATTATCATAAATTACCGTAATATTTTGAGGTTTATAGTATTCTCAATCTCATTACTACAGTAATATACTACAAACCAAATGGCTCTTTAGGATCTCAAAGGATGAGACTTGATGCGTGCTTATTGATGTTGCCAAAGCTTAATTGATCCTCTCTAGAGATTGTTTCTTGGTGTCTTTCTCTCTGTTGTTTTTTTACTTTTAATTATCCATGTTCGTTTGTTGTGTATATGTATGATAAGTGCTTGTGCGATACGAATGCGAAGCGTTTATTCCTTATGTTGAGCATTACTTTTCTCGGGTTTTTACACTAATATGTGTGTTTTTATGTTACTTTTATGCAGGTAGGGTTGTGAGGCTGAGTATGAAGGAAATATGCCAATGTGGATCATAATGCACCAATTTTGGAGGAAATCTTGCTAAGGTTCAAATGCGAAGACATAGGTCAGGTGTGAGATGCTAGAGTGTGTGCCAACCTCCTCGTATTCGAGTGGGCACATCCATTTGGAGGGGCACAAAAGCAGTCATATTCGAGCATTCCGACTTATGCACATAGAACAAGAGCTCCACCAACGTGTACACCATTGAAGAAGCAAGTGATCCACGACGTGAACGTGTGCCCATTTGTGTTACCCCGATGAAAGTATGGAATTGGGAAGCTATTCAGGTCGAATACTGCAGCAGAGCACTGTAGCAACATTGTAGTATATACTGTAGCAGCACTGCTCACAGCCGGTCGAGAAACCAGAGAAACAGAGAATCCACACGGGCGTGTGGAAATTATTCACGCCCGTGTGGAAATTCCGCACGGGAGCGTGGAGCATCCACGCCCGTGTAGTCACCCGATTCCAGCCCTATTTAAAGCCGATTTAGCCCCGATTTTGGTATTCTTTTCTCCATCTTTTCCCCAACTTGAGAGAAGGCTTCGGCTAGGGTTTCAAGGGGTATTGGCCAAGGTTTTGGAGAGGTTCTACGGCTCCGACATCGTCATTCCTTAGGAAGAAGGTTGGTAGGGGAGCTTCCGTCGAGGCGTATCCTATACCGGACGAGGGAATCCTTGGACGACGAGTAGAGGACTTTCCACAAGACCATCGACACGACTATCGAGGGGGTTTCTTTATGGATTCATTGCTTTTACATTCTATTTCTTTGATTGTACTTAGCTCCATGGAAAGCTAAACCCCTAGTGGGTACTCGGGTATTGTGAATCCTAGGATGTATTTGTTTCTTTGAACCTCTTTATTATGCTTTCAATAAATTGATGTTTATTGTGAGTTCCAACCTTGAATGCTTGATTGTATGAACATTTCCCCTAGAGTGACACTAGGGTTGAGAGTTCTTGTTGGTAACCTTGTGAGTGAGTGACACACCACGAGCGCTAGACAAAAGCTAGGTTGGAGAGGGTTGAGAGGGTGAGTCGAGAGGTGCGGGGAGTGTCCCCTTCCTCCCGGGCGTGATAGATTCTACCTCCGCTCTCGAGTTCTTTCTGCGCCATAATATAGTGAATGGTCTAAGGGATGAACTTCCACTGGGGCTTAGTCTGCGTGCAACGGAGTGAAGCGCTGAGGTGATCTTAGTATCTAGGGTTTATTGTGGTTAGGGACCTTCCACCCGGACCAAAAGGGTTAGGTCTATAATTAGGAAGAGATTTATCACTTGAATCCCTAGAGCTCATTGCAACTCTCATGCGAGTCGAGGTGTTGAGATTGTTCGATTTCTCCTCCCGGGACATGTATAGAGTTAGGCATAGTTGACCTTAGATTTGGGACTATGTAATTAAGGATTTGCACGACTCATCATTGCATTGATTAGGAAGCATAATAGAGGGTTCTTGCACTTGAAACAATTATCCTAGGTGGAGCATTATCCGGGTACCCCATCTTTATCGATTGCCTTACCCCTTTCTTTACTCGTGCTCTCTTGCTTGTTGATTTTACTTTTGAGAATTGAATCATTGTCACACTTATCACTATTGATCTTTCACATAGCTAAGAAGCGGATTAAGTGTTTTATTCCCTACTTCCTGTGGATTCGATACCCGCTCACCCGGGATTATTACTTCGACAAACCCGTGCACTTGCGGGATATACGCAAGGGGATCTTGTCAATGTACATTTTTTTTCTTTTTCTTTTTGAACATTTGAATTACTCATTTGTAATTTTTTTTCCTTTAATGTTGTCCATCCATTTTTTTCAAAAACAGAAAAATAAAAAAATAAAAAATCATAAGCTAAATTCTAAGATATAATGTACGGGTGAAATTTTTATCTTTATTTGGTTATCATGTATTGATTTCTTTTCAGCAATGGTCACTCGTGGATTTCTGAACAATTTTAACTGACATGATTGCTAGAGATGCCATATCACATTATATTAAAAAAATTTCACAGGCCAGTTGGACTGGACACGTCAGCTTTGTGACACATCAGTCTTTTTTTCTTTGAGATGAAAGTTTTTTATATTGATGATGAGATAGTTAAAGGAAAGTGACATGGCAAAGACTGACGTGTCCAGTCCAACTAGATTGTTAAAACCCTTTAATATAGTTTGACATGGTATCTGCGGTTTACACGTTAATTAAAATTGGCCAGAAATCCATGAGTGACCACCCTTTGAAAAAAAAAAAATCAATACATGATAAAAAAAAGTACAAATTAGAACATAGTGATAAAAAAAAATACTTATAACACAATGACCTTCTCAACAATTTACCCTATAATACACGTGCACCAATGCACAACCAAAGAAAGGTATCATATAAAACCATTCAAAGTCAAACAATTATCAGGTACCATCTTCGTCAAATGTGGTATTTGTATAATATTAAAATTATCTAAAAAAACAACAATAACAGTATTTTACGATTTTGAATTCATTAGTATGGTTTTAACAAATTTTAATAATAAAATACAATTATTTTATTTTTTTTAATTAATTTCTATTAAATTATCCAAATAGAGGATTACATGAATAATTGAGCTGTCGTAAGTTCCAGAGCATTATAATATTTTCAAACTCATGCAAAAACTATTTTCAGAGTTAAAAAGAGGCTGCACACAACTTCAATCTCATGTCATCTGCTGAAATAATTTTAAAAAAATCTCCAAAATCGGTCACATTGGAGTTCCTATTGAAGTTTATTTATTTATTTTTTATATAAATTCAATATATATACAGTAAAATCAAAAGTGTATGCACGGATCTAAAATTATATATTTAACATGTGTGTTCTAACCCAATAATATAAAATTTAGACTATAACACAACAGAGAAACTATTATCACCACTTCTTCTTACCCAACTAAAATTTAAAGCTTTTACTCCCACCGTTTTTTTATCTGTTGTGATTAACCGAATCTCATGTACTAAAAAACTTAGTTATTTCACAAAATTTTATAAAAAATTAGTTATTTTTCTAAAATTATCCATAATTTATATTTTTATATTTCTCTCTCATATTTAATTTTAAAAAAAAAATTAAATAAAATGTTAAAAGTAATTTTATAAAAAAAATAATAAATATTTTTTAATATTAAAAAATGACAAATAAAAAACAATCTTTCATTTATGGCGGATAAATAGAACGAAAGGAGTAAATCTTAACACTAACAATTTTTTTACAGTGGGTCCATACTATTAGGTCATTAACTCAGTTGAATGAAGAATTAATGTGGCACACCAAACCAAATGTATATATATATATATATTTTTTTTTTTCCAAAAGCAAAAGAAAAAGTTTGAACTTATTAAATAAGGCCATCCTGGGTAATAAGATAAAGAAACCATCCTTTTACGTACAATAAGAACCAACCCAAACAGCGTGCCCTTTCCATAAAAAGAAAGCGGCATCCCTGATCCTAAAGGTCCTAATCACACCAAAACGCCTACAGCTGTGGGGCACCTTAAACAAGACCCCTTCACCGTTCTTTCTGCTTTAAGATGGAAAATCCCAATCTCGAGGCAAAATAAACGGTGAGGATCGGTTGCTTTCCAGCAAAGGTTCTATTGCCTTTTTTGCCGGTTCGGAACGACACGTAGGCTCTCACACTCTCATCATCAACCCGTATATATGCACCAGTGTTTCGTCTTGTTTAGTTCCCAGTTGTTCTCTTGGTTGTTCTTTGGGTTTTAAGGATTGCAGCTCTCGTTCGACGGATTTGGTCCTCAAAACCCTAGGTCTCCGTGTTGTGAGTATGTTGCTCGTTTGCATTTTCTGTTGTTAATATGCATTTCTTGAGGCTTTTTTTGAGATGGGTTTGATTGTGTGGGGTTTTTTTTTTGGATTTCTTAGGTGGAGTTGTTTTGGAATTTTGGTTTTTGGTTTTTTTTTCATAGGATTTTGTTGGTTTTCTTTGGGAATGTGAAGGTTTGAGAATGGTTTCTGGTTCTTGGAAGAAGGTATTTAGCTGTTTAATTTTTTCTTGGTGTGGTTTTTGGGTGATTTGAGGGTTTCGTTGAAGTGTTGAGATGGTTTTGAATGGAGATTTTGATTTGAGTTCTTGGACTTTTGAGTTATTGCGTGGTTGATTTCTTCTTGATGGAGTTGGGGAGTGGTTGGAATAAATTAAGATGTTGGGGAGGTATTCCGTGTGAAGTGTTAAAGATTTGCAAGACAGAATTTAGGAGCTTTTCTGGTTGTATTGTTTCCATGGAGCTGAATTTATATCGTTTTCACAAACAAGAATGTGGTCTATTTTCTTGGGCATTTTGCATTTCATTTGGTCCTTCACATACCAGATAGTGACCTTTATATTTATATTTTAAGTTCCGTGGTGGTCGTTTCTCATCTAGTTCCAAGGCTACATGTATTTATATAAGTAATAAGATCATGTATGCATCAGGAGGTTCTTTTGTGTTATGTTGACTTTGTATAGACATCTAATTACCCTTAGAAGCCAAATAATCTTAAGAAATACACTCTTTTAAGAGATACATCTTCAATTTTGTGTCAAAGCAAATTGCAACCATCTTTATATTTACATCTTGAACACATTTCTTGTGATCAAGTGAAATGTTGCGTATCTTGAAGGCAAATTTTCCCCCTTTTTTCCTGTTAATAGTTTCTGACAAGTGCAATTCTACATCAACCTAACTACCCTAAAATGGATTCCATTGGGTGTAAGAAACTGTAGGTTGAGTATCTATGTGTTCAAATTATTCTTAGCTTTATGATCCTTCTCCCATGTTATAATCCCATTCTACCTGTTAAATTGATACTGTTTGATTCGTAAGGATTATTTAATCAGCAGCTACGTTGTGCATAGATTGAGTCTGGCCATATATTCATTGAACAATCTGTCTTATTACTTTCCTGTTAGATTGAGTTGATTCATCATTGTCTTAATTAGTGAAATCTAGAATTTTTTCTGAGCCTTCTGAGACTTTAGATTAGAGAGTTGTGAGGTGGTAGTGAGGGTTAACCAAGGAAGGTGAGGCAAATGTACGTTATTTATCAACTTCACTCAGATGAGGGTCCATGTTTAATGTGAACTAGAGTGGGATTATGATTTTCTTATTGTGTTGCAGTTTGGTGGGTGAGATCTTAGACAATCATGTCAAGATATTTGAAGTTACTTGGATGATCCAAATGTGATTCTTCTGCAAAAAGTAACTATATTTATGCAATTCAATAGTTATCTCAGAGTACAAGTGATGCTACTCATATGGTTTTATGAACATGCAGCTGATAGAAAAGCAGGTGCAGTGCGGCAACAATATGTTCAAATGAATTGTTATCTTGGCTTTTGTATAATATCAACTTTATTTGCAGCAATTTAATCATGAAAATTTAATCAAGCCAGTCACAACTTTCTTAAGCTTATTGGATATCAAAATTTAATCGAACTAAAAATTTGATCAGCTGCTAGCTGTTTAACTACAGTGACCTAACCGCTTGCTATTCATGTGATGCGATATTTTTTAATTTTGAGGGTTACTTATGAAATTCTGAATCTAAATTAGTGTTGGTTCAAGTTCTGTGAGGTTATGTAAGCAAGATTGATGTAGTCTTTTTCACCTATACTTCATACTTCTAACATTCAGCTACATATTTTGCTGCTAACTGAGATCTAAGTTGAGGAATCAAGTGCATAGAAATAATATTATGAACCATGTGCAACTTAACCATTAATTAAACTATGTTGCAATGATTTTGTTAGTGGTGAAGATGTGACAAGGTCTGGACTAAATCTTCAAACATTGTCAAATAGTCTGGACCTGTGCCAGAGGGGATAGTGGACCAGTTATTGCAGTTGAATGGCTAAAAGGAACAATATGTGTATATATATATGTTGTGTGTGTGTTTTTTAAATTTAGGTGCCAAAACAAACAATGACCAAACTTTGGGAAGGCCACTAGTGGGTTAACTAAAATTAGTATCGCAAGGTTCCTCGCAAGGTTCCTGTTGATGCTATTAGCTATGTATTTGTGTTATTCCTCTTAAATAATTGCCATAGAGAGATTTTATAAAATCATTATTGCTTCATTTCTTTCCCTTGTTCTTGTTTGGATAATGATTTATGTTTTGACATGTTCTTTTATGGACACTTTCTTCTTGCTTGTCTTTTGTTTTTGTCAGAATCTAAGTAACTGTGATATGCTCTTATGGTGCATTTGTTCAATTTATCTGTTATATAAGGGAAACCAGAAACAATGAGTGACAAAGAGGAGAGGACCTGTCCTTTGTGCATGGAGGTTATGGATCTGACAGATCAGCAGTTGAAGCCATGTAAATGTGGTTATGAGGTTTGGCTTATTCATTGTACTGCTTTGACTTCACCAAATTGCTTTTAGTTTAATTGATGTGATTCCCTTATTGGATCTTATCATCAAAAAATTAACATTTTAATTTGTATCACCATCCTTGTTTTCTACGGTAACCTTGAGGTTAATGATTAGGTTTTCTTGTGTTCTAGTGGGAATGCTGTAGATCGACTGTTTACCATGACATATGGAATAGGAATGCTTTATCTAGGGATGACAATAATTTCCAAACCCGACCTGATCCGAGTTTGACGGGGAAAACCCGGTTTGACAGTGTTTGGGGTCGGGTTTGGGTAAAACCCGACTAATATAAAGCGGGTGTGGGTGCGGGTGCGGGTATGGGAATCCTGATACCCGAATCCGAACCCGACCTGAAAGTCATTTAACAAATATATCTAATTATATATATTCAAATTTTTTTATTAGGGTTTTTTAAATTCCTACTCTATGGTGTTGAATTTGTCTATTTTGTGTTGATTTGAGTGTCTATTTTCAATTCATACTCTATGGTGTTTATTTAAACAAAAAAAACTATGATTTTGGATTGACATTTTTAATTTTTTACTTGGTATTTTAATATTATTTTAAATATTTTTAAATAGAGTCACGTCGGGGCGGGTATCCCACGGGTACCCAATTACCAGTCGGGTGCGGGTGTGGATTGGGGTTTTGAAAACCCGTCGGATTCGGATTCGGGTTCGGGTATGGAGGCGGGATAGTGGGTGCGGGTGTGGGTATGGCAAAACCTGGATTCAACCCAACCCTTTGCCATTCCTAGCTTTATATGTTCTAATTATATGTTCGGCTCCAAATCCTTCATCAATTTGGAAAGAGCATTAATAATAGTCTAAGTTTTGTGAAAGACTTTGTTCATCCTTAATAAGAATTTAAAAAACATGGGATCACTGCTCTGTTTTCCGAATCATGTTTTGCTCCTATGAAGCCAGTGGCAAATGTTATTTATTTTCCTTTTCATTGCTTTCATCTAATTCCCATATCGTCTTTTATCTAATCCGTGGTCCTATTAGCAGGGCCAGTTCCTTCAACTTCTTGTTTATCTATATTATTATTTATGCTTATGTCAAGGCACCTAAGGGGTGTTTGTCTAGGACGATAAAGTTGTCGGGTATAGGATTAAAAATTTACTTTTCATATTAGTTAGTATTTATTTATATTAATATTTTTTTAAAATTAAGTATTAAACATATGTATCTAAATAATTAAATTTTGTAAAAAGTAGTTAGTGAAGTAATTCTTGCATGTTTGGTTGGGCGATAGCCGATAGGACATATCACCAAGCCAAATGTGACTTATTCTCCATTAGATGTGTGTTTGGTTAGGAGTTAGCCCAACACCTAAACTTTACCCAACGGGGGCCTTTTCTTACTAGATCTAATTATTCAAATAATATCTAGTTTTTAAAATAATTAATATTTATGAACAACTATTATTAATTAGAAAAATAATATTTTATTTAAAAATAATAGTTAGCTTGCTCAAAACCTATAAAAGCTTTTCCTTTAATTTCAAATTTTTAAATCTTAACCCAACTAATCTAGCCCCAAGCCCAGCAAATCCTAAAGATTTTGCAACCCAAAAGTAGATTTTGTTGAACTTTCAGCTTCTGTGCACACACATACATATGATGCCATACGGTTGACTGTCATTATTTAACCATGCAGAAATAAAGTTTTCTCACATATGTGTGGGCTTTACATTCTATTGTGCTATGCATGTAGCCCTACTTGTATTGTGAATAAATCAATATGGTTTCTTCTAACCTTAGTTATGTTTTTGCTTAATTTCAAATGAGATTGAACAAGTGCTCTGCAATTGCGTCCATCAATTTATTCTTTTTCTGTATTGCTATTTTTCCCTTACCTGAATTTTGCATTCTCATCTGCTCCACGTATAAAAAAATCTCAATTTGGTAGTTGTTGGACTTGTGCATTTCTTCAGCAATCTTTCAGTAATGTATTTATTTGTAACTTGTCCTTTCCTATTTTCATACTTGTTAGTTGGAAGATACATGTTTGTTAAGTTGATTGTGTTCTAATCTTCTCTATTTCACAGAGCAACCTCTTCATTAACTTTAGTAGGCTTCCCATTTTACAAATGCTTGAGCCTCTCTTTGCTTCTTTATTGCTCTGTGTTCAAGTATCTCTTTCCTAAACATTTGTGATTATGTTCATGCTTTCTTTAGTTTTTGCCTGACTGACTCCTTTATCATTTTCTCGATCTCAATATCTATATTTGCACTTTCAATAGGACATGTAGATGTTCTCAGTGTTAAAACTTATACACATGGGGTTCCTTCCGCTAAATCTGATTTTGACATTTTTATCTCCTTTCATCCATCTTCCATGTTCATGTAATGTTGCAGGTATTGTGCTGTGGTATAAAACTAGCACAATAAAATGTTTTTTAATTAATTATTTAAATATAATTTGTATGTGACATGCCTGATAATTTGTATGTGCAACTACTCCTTTTGATTTAATTTTTTTGAATTTAGTCTTTAATCTTCCACATTGTATTGTTTAAAATATTAGTCATCTCATGTCTAGTAGCTATCCTTAATTCTGTCATCTCTTGATTAGACAATAAGACACCTATTTCTATGATTCTGAGCGATTGCATTCTCATGTCATAAAATTTTTGACAGTCATGCTGTACCTTAAATATTTTATTTTTTCTAAGGAAATTGTACATGTGTTTTTGGACAGATATGCCTCTGGTGTTTACATCATATAATGGAAATGGGAAAGGATGATAGCAAGGGAAAGTGTCCTGCATGCCGTAATCCCTATGATATGGAGAGGATTTTTAGAATGCCAATCAGTAGTAAACTGTATGTTCTTTTATTGCAATAATGTTACTAGTGTGCCTTATTTTCTTATATTCTACATTAGTCTTTGTTAGATCTTTTCTGTTTAGAAGTGGTAGTACTGAGGCATATCTTATTGGAACCACTTAATAATCTGTATTGAGTCATAGATGAATGTTTTGTAATTTTATTATTCAATCCAGGCAAGCAGAATTACATTCTGAGAAGAAGCTGAAGATGCGGAAAGAAAAATTAAAAACATCAGAACAGCTAAAAGATCTTGCCAACATCCGTGTGGTTCAACGTGATGTTGTTTATGTTGCTTCATTACCTGTTAATATAGCAAATGAGCAGGTATGTGCATAATCACTTCCTACTGTTAAGCTTGAAATGCTTGCTTTTATCTGGAGATTTCGACCTGTCATAGTCATACTGTTTATTTTTAGTTTTCACATGATGAAGGGAATGCTTTTTCTTGACTTTATATTTTGATGGAAATTATGTTGCATATTCCCCTCAGACCCTCTGGAAGAAAGAATTCTTTGGACAATACGGAAAAATTCGAAGGATTTTTATTTGCCAAGCCACTAAAGCCATTCAGAATTGTTCATCAACCAAATTGTGCAATGTGTAAGTATCGACTGCACAAAGCTCAAGCTTAGATTTTGTGACCTCAGCACACCATAAGTTCTTTAGGGTATGTTTGTTTGGCAGTTAGATAATAGGGTCAAGGTCTGAAAATTTAACATCGTTTTGGAAGGAAAACTTTTAATGGAATTGACCTAACTTTGACCTAATTAATATTGATCAAGATAAATATTTTAAGATTAAAAATTTACTTTTCAAATTGATGATAGATGTTTATTAATATTTATATTTTTTAAAAATTAATTATTAAACATGTTTAAAAATTAAATCTTTTTGGTTGGGTAACCTTCAGTTGTTTGGTTTGAAATAGGGAGAACTGGGGTAACCCACCGACTAAACATTGCCTTATTGTTTTTTAACTATAAACTTTGCACATTTCCTATATTTGATGGTTGGAATAAGGTTCTTCAGGTGTAGAGACAGATAATCTGCAAAGCAATTTTTTATCAATACTTGTTTCACCTATAAATAATATTGAATCAAATCCAATGTGTATGCATGAGCATCAATTACAATTGCAATGTGCTTTGAGTGTGGCTGCAGATTTCACTATCACATATTCAACCTGTTCTCATTGATTATAGGATACTTATTTTGCCTAAACATCTGGCATAAGTTCTTTTGTTGTCTTACAAAAATCATTCAGAGGGATCCTTTTACCTTCGAAGCTGATACCTTATGCTGTCTTGTATGCATTGCTTTCATTTTCATTATGATTTACTACAGTTCAGTAATGCATGACAGACTTCATATAACCAATCACATGACAGCCTTCATATAACCAATCACATGACAGCCTTTATTGCATGCTCTGTCTGTTTTCTGAATAAGTCATGTGACTTGCTGTATTTATGTCTAGAAATTCAAAGAGTAAGTAGTTCAATGTTAACACCATTTGACTAATGACCCAGATTAGAGGTTTCTCTTTTGGAAGAACTGTGTCACTTGCTGTACATTTTACCTCTTCTTGTTTCGGACTCTGATCCTTTTAAAGTGAAATATTTTGCTTCTTAAGATAATCTATATTAACAAGAAATCCTCTTCCATGGTGTTAGTTTGGTTTTGTTAAAGAAAATGTCCCAAAGAGGTAGAAATTGAGCATTTGCTTAGTTATATGAGCAAGTTAAATTAATATTTTGCTTTAAATCATTGGCAAATTCAGAGAGTGGGCAATTGTCCAGTTAAGTATTAATTCACACTATTCTTTGATCACTTGTTGTTTGGTCTTTCCTTTTAATATTGTTCATCATAGGCTTGACAGATCACTGTTATATGGCAACACTAAATAGATGATGGTAATATAGAATGAACAATGTTGTCCCTGTACACATTCATTTTTGCTGTTTTGGGATTATATGGTTTCATTTCTTTCTAGATATGTTACGTTCTCAAAAGTAGAGGAAGCTGCTCGGTGTATTCAAGTTGTCAATGGCTTCATTCTGGATGGGAGACCTTTGAAGTAAGATTTTTTTCTTTTCTTGGTCTTCTTCACTATTCTTACCTGTGATTTTTTATATTTTTATGTGACCATATTGCACATAGAGCATGTTTTGGCGCTGCAAGATACTGTGAATCATGGTTAAAGAAGAAGGTATGTGCTTCCTACTGCAGGTTTACTGATGATCCTGTCTTCTTGATTTCTTCTATTGATTTTGTGATGACCGATTTTATTAATTTTGATGGATTTTATTGATTCAGCCCTGTAAAAACCGGAACTGTATATATCTACATGCTGTGGGTGTACCGGAAGATACTTGCACAAAAGATGAGGTGTTCGCAATATGTTCCAGGTAACTTATTGCGCATGAAACCAGTTAAAAGTAAAAATGTTAAGAATACTCTTTCAAGCATAATTATTAAACTATCATTTGAATTGAAGCCACCATTTATAACAGTGTCTTCATGTCAAGCCGGCCTTTGAAACCACTACTTCATGATTTTTTATATTAAAAAATCATGAAGCGAACTTACTCTTTTCGGCACTGGCTTTGATATATCCATACAAATATGGTTTTTCAGCATATTGGTGTAATCACTTTTTAGTTTTTAATTATAATTAATTTTTTTTAGCAATTACAAGAAGATCCATATAGATTTTCAATAATCCGTATGATTATAACTATTTAAAAAATAAACTAAATGGACAAAGATCTTAATTTGAATATGACAAATATAAAATTTGTTCTTCTTAACTTCTAGCCAATTGAAAATTTGTTTATTAGAAATTTTTTGCAATTTTCAAATTAGCTAGGATTGTATAAAAGATATTTTAGATGGTGTGATACGAATAATTGATTTTTTTATAATTCTAAAATAGGGTTATTTAAATTGACATATCTATAAATGTATTTTACATTTACCACTATCAAAATCAAGATTTTTATCTAATCCTTAAGAAAATTTTATTATTCTTTTAAAATGCCGTGCAACCTGCATGACAACTCATCAACATTATCATACGCATTGGCTTTAGGTAATTTGCTAATTGTCTTCCAAACAGGGTTTTTCCTTTCTTCATATTTTTATTTCTCATTGATTTTTTTTAAAAGTGTCTGTAACTTCTATGAGTCCTAGTCTGCATTGGTCTTTTTTTCATATTTTTTTATTGGTTTTTTTAAAAATGTTTTTAATCATACTTGTTAATTTTTTTTATTAGAATTCATTTCACGCCGCTTTCTATCTTTCAGTTAAAGTTAGTTAAAACTGGTATGGTTGAACTTTTGCAAACTTAAGAGTTAAGCCAATTCTCTTGGTACTGTATAAATAGCAATTGCTGGATCACAAATCTCTGTTGGACGTTTGTGTTGGTAGACATTGTACTAAACATCAAACTATAAACCAATTTTGTCATAATTTCAGGAGATATAAGTTCACTGACTTCTGATAAGAGAAAGCACTTATTGTTAATTATCCCTAATATGATCTTGGAGCATCCAATTGGGAAACTAGAGATAAGTAGAGTTGATGATGAAATATGTAATTTTTGTTTTGTGTAAATGAGTTTAGGGGTATTAAGGAACCAAGCTTGATTAGGTTGAGGAACATGTTTGGTTCAACAATTAAGGCTAATTGACATGATCCTGGGGGTCACTTGCCTATTCGAATCCCATGCTTAACAATTCATGGTGTGGCTCGTTAGGGGAGTTGAGGGTAACTGCTGCGAGTCATGAACTCATGAACTATATACATCTGCTTAGGCTATGATAAGCTTTGAATCTGCCTGAGATCACTTGATTTTGTTGAGTAAAGCTTGACTTGGTTTTCTATTCTCAACTCAATTTAGCTCAAAATGGAAGACTGTTTTCGGTTTCACTTTAAATAGAAAATGGGCTCTGTTTAAGTCGAAATAGAAATTGAGCTTGTGTATAAAACAAGCTCGATTTTGGTATGGAATAATGATATCATATCCTTAAATAAATAAAATTTAAGTTTCATGCAAAGGCAAATAATCTGGACCATTGAATCTCCAATCCAATGGCCTATATTCCATATATAGCATAAATATACATTTAAAAGTGAATTTGTGTGTGTATGAATATATAGCTATCAAGCGAAGCTCAATTGATCATGGCTTGAAAATATTCGAGGTCAAATGTCTGGCTTGCGCTTGGCATGATTTTTGGAATTTTGAGATGAGCTCAAGCTTTTGTACCAGTCCCACATGGCTTACGCATTATGAGGGCAGTTAATGGAATTTACTTGAACGGTCTGACCGACAAATTGATTCTTTTTTGTAACATGGGCTTAATTAATCAAGTATGATATTACTGATCAAATTGACCTTAGTTTTAATTTAATTTTGATATACCTTAATCAAATATGACATACTTGGTGAAGTTTAATTGAATTTCATTTACCACTCATACATTAGTTTACATTATGCTTTAACTTAATTGATCATTTTTGATATGATTAACCAACTTGGCATTAAATTTATTAATTGTAGATTTTGTGATTAATTAGCATTGACTCAATTAAACAAATATGATCAAGTTTGCTAAGAATTAGGTAGTTAATTGCACAAGCTTGATTTGGATTTAGTTAAGGTTGTACATACCAAACTATATTACTTACGATTTATGAGTTGTTTCTTTAATTCCACTATGGTTATGATTGGTCTATAGTTTTGGATTCCTGAAACTACAAATCTAACTGAACTCAATTTGGTTCAATATGGAAAGTTTGTGCGTTACATATTTTATAGATTGATAACATTGAGCCAAATTGAACATGAAAATAGTTCTGTTCAGCTTCTAGGTTTTCTTGAATTGCATGTTCACCTGTAGAGTTACATAATGATTATGAATTTTGGATTGCCCATTTCTTTTCAGTTATACAAGGGCACCAAAAATTTAAAACTGACTATTTAAATGGATGTTTCAGTAGAAGGAGAATTTGTGATTGTCTGTTAATAATTTTCTTAAACTATCCTTATTGTTCATGCAAAATATGCTTAAGACTGTCAGTTTGCATCTACAGGAATTCTGTTGATTCTGCACTTTGGAGAAATGATTTATCTGCATACTCACATTTTAACTCATCCTTACATTTTAAAGACTTTAGATTCATTTGCATGCACTATTGCTGGTACTATGTGAGTAATCATTATCTGAACTACTTGTCTTTTCCTTTTTTACAACAAGCAGTAAACTCCGGCAATTAGGGATTGATATGGATTATCACCCACGACGTTCAGGAAGTCGCTTTCCTCCACCGGTTGAGAACTGTAAACATAACGTTACAACATTCAGACCTCTTCCTCAGTCAGCTATATATGTAAGCAACTCCACTGCTAGTGTTTTTATTGTGGTATGGTTCTCTATTTTAAATTTTATGCAATTATTATTAAAAAGTTTTAGCATGCTGTCGATGTTTCAGGATTATGATCACGAGAGCATAATTATAATCTTTATAAGTTATATTAATTTTACAGGGTAAATGTCATAATTCTGAAGGCCTGCATCCAACTAGTGATCACAGATTATCTGATTTTCTTCAAGAATTTCATTGGTAATTTTTATTTATGTTATTATTTATCTATTATTCCATAATTTCTATAGGTTATTATTCTCTCCATTTTTTGAAACTCAAATGCATATTGGTTTGGTCATTTTATTTATCTTCAGTGGTCAAGAGGTCACATTTGGAAGAACATCATATTTGAATGTTGTTTCACAAGGTCTTCAGAGTGATTCAAAAAAATTGGGTAATTCTTTGTCTTCCAAACATGAAAAGGTACAAATATCAGGACAATCATCATCTAAAGGCCAACTTAACAAGGAGATGGTTATGGTGAACAACCACAGACTAGTGTCAGATAGGTTTCAAGAAAAGATTACATCAGAAAAACCATCTCTCAAGAACGATTATTCAGAAACATCCATTTTCCAGGATATAAAGGCTCATGTAGAGACAGGCTCAGTGTTGAAATATTCTGGGAGCACAACATCTGCACTTTTTGAGAATAATGCTAGGGCGCAGACCTTTGTCCAACAACAAGTTCCTTCAGTTAAGCTTGAATCCACTAAGCTGCAGTCTAATTCTCATGATTCTGTTGATTGCTCAGCTGGGATGAGATTGGAGAATGAAATCTACCATGATCATATTTTTTGCTTTGTTCCAGTATCTCCCACTTCCTCTAAACTGGTTACTTCTACATCAGAATCTGAAACTTTGGCCATTAACCAGACCACCAAAACTGCTCCTATCTTCCAAAATGTGCCGCTAACTGCTGATCAGTTTGCAAGGCCTTCATCTTCAGCATCTTGGATCTCAACCACTCAATTGGAAGCTGAAAATAAGCTCTCCCTTTTTGATATTCAAAAGGTTAAAAATGAACCTGGTATTTCAGTACCCTTTTCTTCTGATTGTGTGAGGAGGTCTCTTAAAGGTGAGCAAGATAACTTTGAATTTCAGAGTGAATCTGTGGGTTGTCATAGAGAAATTTCCAAACTTCTGCAAGGTTATGTTCCATCTAGGCATACCAGTTCAAAAGATCACATTGGCCTGCATTCTTTGCAATGCCAGGAGGATGTTAACTCCAAAGCAGTTGGTTTCATAACATGTGAATTTGAAGGTTCAGGAGAAGTTGATGTTACATCAGATCTGTTATCACTAGACCTTGGTCGCAATGATAGTATACTGGACAATGGTGGCCTGGAAAAAGTATTTTATGATTCTAGTGATTCAAGGCACCCCTCTGAAATGTTTAGTCCTGGGATATTAAGCAACAACTATGCTTCGAAGTTTTCTTTTTCAAGGATAGACACAGCTGATCACTCGACGAATGACTTGTGGCAGAAGGATAATGCTTACCTGCCGGATACTTTTGAAGAAAATTTTATCTATAGGAACAAACTTCTTGATTATCCTTCGGACTTGGAGATTGCAAGCGATTCCTATCTTCTGCTAAATTTGCATGAGTCAGGTAATTGATTACTTGTTTGTGACCTTGCTATCTTCTTAACTTGATTTATTAATTTAAATTTTGGTTTTTCTTTCTACATGAGAAGCATATATTTGGAAATTTTAATTTTTCTGTTGATTGATAATGCTATTCAAAACAAGCAAACAAATTGTTGAATAAAAGGATGTAATATTTGAACTAAAAGAATAGCTTGCATACTAAAATATAATTGAGGCACTATTCTTTTTAAATAGGAGTAGGATTTGGGTTTTCTAAATTTAACCTGAAAGACATTAATACTTTAATACTTTAAACATATATTATTGTGACTCTAACACCCTTCTTCAAACTGTTGACGGAGAAGCAGTAAATATCTAGAGTTTGCTTAAAACAAACTGTAGACAGGCCAACGCGTGAGTGTTTCTGAACATATCAGCAATCTGCATAAAAAACTGAACATGTGGAAGAGTAATAGGGCCCTTAGATAATGTTGGCACACAAAATGATAATTAATTTATGTATGCTTTCTTTTCATAAAAAGACTGAATTGTGAGTAATCAAGATAGCACTTTTATTATGACAATGAAGAGGCATAAGCATTGTTTATGGAAATTTCAACGCATCTAAAAGCCATTGAAGCTAAATAACCTCTGGTGTGGTGGATGCCATAGATCAATGCTCTGGTTTAGTAGAAGATCTAGCAACAATTCTTTCTTTCTTTTTTTTCCAAAGGACTAAAGAATCTCCAAAATAAATACACCAATCAGCAGTGAAATGGCAGTATGTGATGTCTTCAGCTTAATCTGCATCACAAAAGGCATGCAAAACCAAAGATGAAAGTGAAGGGGATAATAGTCTATAACGATATATGCCTCATACATATCGAAGTATCTAAAGAACAGCTGTCGAATTAGTAGTGTGAGGAGCAGAACTAGATTAACTAACAACGTTTTCAACAAACTATATATCATGACGAGTGAATGTGAGATACACAGAAAGATACAAATTTTTTATATCAAGTGGGATCATTCAGAAGTGCACCATCATCTGGAGAGATTTTAACATAATACTAAGGAGGAGCTATTGTCTTTTCATCAGTGAACTGGTAAGTATATCAAGTGTATATTTAGTTTGAGACAATATGTAACCACAGCTGATGAGGTGATTTCAATGCCAATAAAATAACATGGAAGGCCTAAATCTTTCATTTCCAAGAACTTTGCGAGATAATCCTTAAGAAAGGCATTGTCATCCGTGTTATCTCTAGTAATAATCATATTATCAACATGCAAAAACAAAAGAATTTTGCCACTAGAAGAGGCATGCGTGAATAAAGCTAAATCATAAGGTGAGTTAATGAAGCCAAGTTGGAGTAATGTTGAATTCTCAAACAAAGCACAAGATGCTTGTTTGAGACCATAAACTGTTCTCTGAAGACGACATACTTGTGCCTTAGTATGGGGCAAACTTGTAGAACGATGTATGTGGTTTTTTCATATAAATCTCTATTTAAGAAAGCATTTTTTACATCCCTTTGAAAAAGAAAATCATTGATTGGTAGAAGGACTATTAGAATATGTGCGAAAGTCATATTTGCCACTAGGAAAAAGTTTCCTCTTAGCGATGCTATACTATTGAGAAAAACTTTTAGCTAGAAGATGAGCTTTATGACATTCAAGTGGTCCATCTGCCTTTGTCTTTATTTTCATATATTCATTTGCAACCAATAATATTTTTACTTGAGAGTAATGACAAAAAGATCCCATTTGTGAGTTCTACATAAAGCATCGAGTTCTTCTACATGGCTTTTGGCCAATTGCGATATGAAGAAGTAGAAGTGCTGATTTGAAGATGAGGCTGTGAAGAGGTTATGAAGGAGTGTTGAGGTGAAGAAGCTGCTGTGAAGGAGGAGTTGGGTGTTGCTGGTGTTTTGCTGATAATGAGGAGTTAATGAAAACAGAGAAGTTAAGGAAGCTTAATCAGAAGGTAGTTATATCTTGATAAACTTTGATTAACTCGAGAAAACTTTGGAGAAAAATGGTGTGTCATTTCTTGGTGGAGAACTCCACTTATATACAAATTACAAATTGATTCTGTTCACATTGTAATTATGGAAAGTATAATTTACAACACAAAATCTGTTGGTTATAAATGGCTAATTGCAATGGCTAATATCATGCATACCTAAAATCAGCAATCAATCAGAAATCAGCCAAATCTGCTAATAGACATAAAATCAGCAATCAATCAGAAATCAGCCAATTCTGCTAACATATATGAGTCAGGAAGTAGTTAATGAGGTGGCGGGATGGTATTGGCCGAGGTTGCCCTGCTGGAACATCTTAAGGGGTTCATTATAAGCCTTTATATCTGAACCGTTGGATTGGCTTTAAGTTTTGGGGCCCAGGATTAGTTTTAATCTTGGCTGTTAATGTAAACATATAAGAACTAATGACTTGTATTAGAGGAACCAGTGAATGAAGTGTGTTTGAGTGTGATTTCTTGGTTTCTCTTGCTCATCTTGTGTTCATTTCCATTGATCTTCTGGTTCTTGCTTGTGTGTTTGAATTTTCGCCATATCAAATTTGGATGAGAAGGCTTTTGTAAAGGATGAAGGTTTAATGAAAGAATTTATGGATGATGAAATCAATAGTCAAAAGTAATAAATAGAAGACAGATGAGTTAATGATGCATGCTTACTAGAAAGACGATGAGTACACGGTAGTTGAACGCAAATAGGATTAAAAATAAATAGAATAGGATCAATAGATAGAGATGGAGATGACACATCTGTAGAACCATTTTGACTAGATTAAAATGGACCATTTTTAGTATCCTATGTTGCTGTCTTAGGATGACAAGTATAACTTCATATAATGGGAGGTGGTGAATCAAAGAAGTAGCGCATGAACCATAGGAGTGGGAGGTGTTGTATCATTAGAGAATGGATCTATGAAGAAAACCTGAAGATAAGACTCAGAAAAAGACAAAGCATTACTTGATGAGTAAAAAGGAATAGTTTCTAAAACATGTTGAAAAACATATAATTGATTAGTAGTTGGTCAAAACACCGATATTCTTTTTGATCGATTCCATAACAAAGAAACACATACATGCATGACTTAGTAGATAGCTTTGTGCATTCATGAGTAATTAACAAAACAAAGCAAGTGCACTCAAAAACATATAAAGAAGAATAACTCAATGGAAAACCATATAATGTATGAAAATGGGAAAGATTAGAAGTTAGTGTAGAAGGAATATGGTTAACAAGATTCACGGCAGTTAAAATAGCTTCACCTCATAACATAGATGGCACATTAGCAGAAAGTAACAATGATCTGACGGTTTTCATTATATGATGATACTTATGTTCTATAACTCCATCTTGTTCAAGGGTGTAGGACAAGAAGTTTGATGAATTGTCCCTTCTAAAGCTATAAACTCAGTAAATTGATTAAATAGATACTCTTCTAGAAGCAAAATGAAAATATTTAATCAAATTTCTGAAGTTGGTGCGTGCCATTGTAACAGAAGAGACAGATATTGTAAAATTTAGATTGCTTATGCATTAAGTATATTCATGTATAATGTGGGTAATAATCAATAAATGATACATAATAATGGGACTTCCTTTGACACACATAGGTGTAGGTCCCGAAATGACTAGATGAACTAAATTAGAATTGGATGAGAAATGCATTATTGTTCCTATCGCTATTCCAAAACCGTACATGAGACCTCAGCTTCATACGGCTCCTCTATGGTTACAAATAAATGTAAGGACCGATTCCGTCAACATCTTTGTAGGTAAATAGAAGAATAAAGATACATCACATAATCCCAAATTAGACCAATGAAATTCCGTCTGCTAGAATTAAGAAAAAAAACACTTCCGAATTGATCTCATTCTCATCCTTTAGAATTCAAATTTATCTTTGTTTCAGTAATAACTTAATCCTTTAATAAAATACTTGTTATGTCAATAGATATTAAAGAATTAGAGACTAGTTCATTTCATGAATCATGATAAGAATTCCATATGTATGGATAGAAGAAAAAAATTAATGGGTTGACTATTACTAAAATTAAAGTATTCAGTTTGGACTATTTACACCCACGACAATTTGATATATCACTAAAATGTAATTTTCTAACATTCCTGTGGAGATCAAATATTCAAATCTAGACTTATAAACATCCCCTATTAAAAAATGGCATAAATAAAACAACATAGATTGAGATTTTTACTCAAAATAAAAGTGAAGATGTTTTAGAAGTAGCTACCAAATGTGAAATGTGAAGGTGGTCCAACTCATATAAGTTAGAAACTCTATGGCCTATCCCAGTCTTTAAACCTCTTTGTGGATCCTGTACATTGCAAAAAGTAGCAATAAAGTTTATATGATACCATAAATCATTCAATTAACTAACAGATGACAAACTAGCGGTGAATTTGGGAACATGCAGAATATGAACAAGAGTGAGGTGAGATAAATTAAAATTATCAATCCTTTAAGGGGTATAACGGAGGCATCAACAATATGAATATTTTGGGATTATCAATAGAAGAGTAGTAAGTGGACTAGGTAGTGTAAAGAAGTCATGGTTGGTAGCTTTAAAATCAATTAACCAAGTGGTAGAAAGATTACCTAAACTGGGAGTTTATAAGGGACTGGGAAGATTACAAACCCTTAGACAAAACAAAATTGTTTAAGTTTGTCAAAGATGTTTGGACTTCTTGTTCAAATACTCTAACGGGTAAAGAAGGTGTGTTGATGAGCAAATATATTAGATAAGACATCTGGAGAAAATCCTTACTCACGTCCATTATGTTGTTGTTGCCTCTAAATAGACTGTGGGTAAGACTCATGTGGAACATATCCACGCCCTCGAGTGCAACCTCAACCTCAAGTGTGACCACACCTTGTAAGTTTTAGGCAAGAGTTCTTCCAATGATCTTTCTCTTCGCAATAACGACATTCATCTGAATAGATTTTAGATGTAAGTTTTGTTGTGATTTGAATGTAGTCTATATTAGAATGCAACGGAAGAATTTTGAGATTTACTACCAAAGATTGGAGACAACCAAAGCAAGAGAGAAGCCTAACAGACTCGAACCTTCTCTTAAGACCATATTTGCTTGCAATTCAATAAGCTTTGCAAGTGCTAATTGATCTCACAACATACTTAATTTGGTATAAAAAATCTTCAATTGAAGAATGACCTTGACGAATAGCTTGTATTAGTCCTTGTAATAGATATTCTTTGGCATAATTATCTTGGACATATAAATTTGCTAGAAAATCAGATACAGCTTTAGCAGTAGAAAATTTTGATAATTGAAAAGTAATATCCTGAGTAACAGCATTGTTGATCCATGCGATCATTTTTGAATTGGCTTTACATCACTCTTGTAGATGTTGTTTGAGATTAGACAAAACTTCTAAAGAACTATCATGCTTCCTATCAAGAATAGGAATAACTAAAGATCATCTTTTCCTTAAAAAAAAAAATTGGTTATCATATAAGACTAATATCCATAGTTGGAAACATAGAAGTGAACATTAATTGCTTTAATGTCATCATGCAACTCCATGGTAGAAATAATCTTTCCAAAGAAGCTGCTATACCACAATACTGCCACTACTACAGTACCATAATCAAGATCTCTCTTTTTCCTTTCACAACTTGGCTATGATACCATGTTAACGCAATTCAAAATAAGCAAATAAAGTATTGAAGGGAAAGATGTAATATTCAAACTAACAGAATATTGTTTCACACTAAAATGGAATTGAGGCATAACTCTCAATAAGAATAGGATTAGAGTTGTCAAAAACTTAACCTAAAGGACATTAATACCCTTATACTTCAAATATATATATTATTATCAATCTAACACTGATTATGGCTATAAGTTTGTTGGATTTAGGTTCTGTTTACTTTCCATTGCCTTAACCAGGACAACCATTGATGGAATCATAGGCAAATGTATTCTGCTTAGAGGGGATAGTATTTATATAAGCTATGTTTCAGCTCAGATATATTTTTCAGGTTTCCTTATTTCATATAATGCTTATACCCAACAAGCTTTGCTGCATAAATTTTTAAGTTTTCTTGCTACCAGATGATATGGGGCAAGAAGTTAAATGCTTTTGGAAGGATTGGTTAGAGGGAGCATTAATTCTAGTTGCTAAGATTTTAAATTCTCCAGTGAGAAGCAGTAAGAAACAAATGTTAGTCCCTTTATGAGTAAAGAAAATGGAAGTTCAGTGACTTAATCTAATCTGGTTTTATCTGGCTGGAGTTTCTAGTTGATGTTTAGATAGATTTTGGTTTTTGTTTTTTTTCATCAATTGGATGTCCCTAATTTTTTGTTCTATTTTTAATATGAAATTATAAAATGAAAACTTTAAATAATATTTGAAGATTGGAAAATTGTAAAAAATAGGGAAATATAAGGAAATATTAGTTTGCATAATTATAGAAATTATTTGTGTGCACCAATCACAATAATCCTTTATACTAGAACAACTTATATTGTTTATTATCACAAGAGCACATTTCATGAACACCGTAAATTGATTGCAGCATTTTCAATTACATGAGCTAGTAAATTTATGTTGGTGTGGGATGTAAGGTTACAACACAAGTTATTCTGGTTACCAGAATAACTTATAACATCTGATCATCATAAAATCAAGTTTCATGCATGTCATAAATTGAAAATAGCATTTTTTTAATCGCATAAGCTAGTAAATTGATGTTAGTATTGTTGGGACATAGTGGCTCAGGTTCATAGTCCCACATCGCCTGTGAGACCAATTCTCTCTAGCTTTATATACTCTCACCAAACCTTCCCTGTAACTCGAGTTATGGAGAAGTTAGGGTGGTGGGTCCCTATGTAACATGGTATCAGAGCTGGGTCCCACGTTGATGCCGGGCTGTGCTTTGGATTAGCTAGGATCTTGAGTCCCACATACGCTGTGGGCCCAGGGGGTGTTGGGACGTAGTGGCTCAGGTCCATAGTCCCACATCGCCTGTGAAACCAATTCTCTCCAGTTTCATATACTTTCACCAAACCTTCCCTGTAACTCGAGTTCTGAAAAAGTTAGGGTAGTGGGTCCTTATGTAACAAGTATGAAATGAAAGTTTACCAAACAAGCTACTCTGGAGTTGTATCTTGTTACACATGGGAGTTATCGATAATAAGAACAACTGAGCTCTATAGTAATTGAGGATTTCATTATTATGGAGAAGGTTGGCATCAAGTTAATGGCTATCTTTCTTCCATATAGTAATATATGCTAATCATCCCTATAATTGTGTCTTTGCTCAGAATAGCAGCAATTGTAATGTCTGTATTATGCCATACAAATAAAATGGCATATGAATGCTGATGCACATAATAAGATACTGCTTGTCAAAACCCAGACCATTGGTTATAATATCGGATACCCTTGCAATAGCATAATTAATATCAATATTTTTTTTTCTGCTTGGCCAGGTTTCTGATCTCACTGATTGACATCCTGACTGTCTTGCTCTCTAGAATTAGCTCCTCTACAATATGATTAATGTTAAATAACTTCGAGAACTTCTAGCAGAGGCTGAGGGATATCTATTATGCACTCAGTCCTAGAAAGTCTTCCTCGAGAACATTGTAATGGACATTTACTGAGTGCCAAGTGAACTGATTATGAAACTGCCAGCTTGCTGGGATGGATGGGTTTGATCATTTGTCCATCATGTAACAAGCAAACTGTTGGTATTGATGAAGTCAAATCTTCATTGGCCAGTATGGTAGATTTTGTGCTTAACTTTTCTACATCGGCCCAAATCAAGTCTGTATAGTTTGCTACACATATCCCAATTCAAATTTCCCTTTCCGTTTGTTAGCATTCTTTTTAATTGCCTCTGATGTTTTTTTGCTTTCTGTACTAGTATGTACTCCCCAGTCATCTTGTCTAACACTGAATATATAATCAACATTCTTGAATACGTTCTGTCATTGGCTGCTATTAAAATTATCTTAGAATGTGCAAGGAAATTTATGGGACTGGTTATTTCTATTTGGTCTATCATATGGAGTATAGTCAGCAGCATGATGTGTAGCTTTAGTATGAAAAATTACTTACTATTCATGACTTAGTAGCTTTAGTCTACAAGTTTGTTCCTTACGTCAAGTAAGGGTAGATGAATGGCTGATGTGTCAAAGAATTCACAAAATCCTCTTTGCCATGCTGAAGGAACTCTAATTGTAAGAGGATTTTGTAGATTATCTATGATTGTTTTTCAAAACTTTTGTTGGATATGAATCAACCACTCTGCTATTTATTTCTATTATCTCAGGAAAGGAATTGTCATCCATTCAGGGATATATCACATGTTGTCATTCTCAGCCATTTAAAGGCTAAAAGTCACCTTCCATTATAATGAGGAGTGGACTTCCGAATTGGTCCGTGGTTAAGCAACTTTAGATGAGCCAGTGAAGCTCTATATCTGCTAGAATGAGCACTGGATTTCCATGGTTTCACTAGTAGGGTGTTTGGTCGGTAAATAAGCTGGGATAAACCAGTTCATCCCAACTTTGGTTTTCACCCAAATAGCACCAAATTGGAACAGCTTGGAATAGGCTAATTTTTTTCTTAAACAAAAAATAATGTTAAATAAATATGATCAGTTGATCATTAATTATTATTCAAACATTATGAACTTTTAATGAACATTGCTAATTTAGTCCTATTCCAACTTATTCCAGCTTATTGATAGTATTTGTAACTCATTGATTTGGTTTACTGTGATAGAAGATAGAAGATAAGAGAAGAATAGATCCTCATTCAATGAATAATGAAACAAGTAACACCTTGGGTACATATAGAAGATAATAATACTAGTATACCTAACAACAACGGTATATATATACATACGTACATACATGTATACATGTAACACCCCCCCCTCAAACTCAAGGCGGATCGTACGTCTTGAGTTTGGACAACATGAATAAATGCTGATCACTTGTTTGCGCCTTGGTAAAGAAATCAGCCACCTGAACCTCTGTAGGAAGATAGTGAAGTGATACAGTCTGGGCACGTACATGGCATCGGGTGAAGTGTGCATCCACACCAATATGTTTGGTCAGCTCATGTTTAACTGGATTTGCAGCAATCTGAAGGGCGCCAGTACTGTCACAATGAATAGGAATGGGAGATGTAATCAGTACACCAAAGTCCTGTAGAATCGAACGCAGCCAAAGCACCTCCTGGACGGTAGAAGCCAATGCACGAACCTCACCCACCACCCTAACTTCTCCATAACTGCAGTTAGAGGGAAGGATTGGCTTAGGATATATAAAACTAGGGAGATTGGCTCTCACAGGCGATGTGGGACTATGGACCAGGTTAACCACTGCGTCCCAACAACCCCCCTGGGCCCACAGCGGATGTGGGACCCAAGATCCTAGTCATGGCCGATCGGAACAGTAGCTCTGATACCATGATAGAAGATAGAAGATAGAGAAGAATAGATCCTCATTCAATGAATAATGAAACAAGTAACACCTTGGGTACATATAGAAGATAATAATACTAGTATACCTAACAACAACTGTATATATATACATACATACATACATGTATACATGTAACATACTGAACCTTTAATATGTCCTGCCTTCAATTTATGTGAGTTTCATGGTGTCTACGTGGTCATTGTTCTGCTAATTAAAGCATGAATTGCTGGTGATTGCATTCCCAATATGTCTCATGTGTAGGGAATTGACATATTTTTTTGTGTTCAATCATATTTTCTCTTTCCTAATTTATTTGCACAATTAGCGTCAATTCCATTTTTTCTGATTAAGGGCTAAATGCCATCACTACTTAATTGTGAGTTATGAACCAATTTTATTTGCCATTTCATAGTTTTGCCTAATTTGCTTCTGTTTTAGAGAGCCAAAGTTTAAAATATTCTTAATTTTCAGCAAACCTAAATCTTACATTAATTTAACTTAGTAGAGTTAATCCTATAAATTAGATTCAACAGGCTGGATGAGATTTAATGTGAAACCAGCATTGGAGCATGTGGGTGATCTTATACCCAGTATGCACATTTTTTCAAATAAATAAAAGGGGAAACCATTTTTATTTAAACTAATGTTTGTTTTTAAATATCTTTTTGGTTTTTTGTCCAAAATTTTGAATTATTAATGTAGTAATGAAAAACCACATCATTCTCTTCCAAGTTGTGCTTGTGGTTGTTTCTTCTTTACTGGTAACAACCTTAAAACTAAATTAGTTGGTCTGATGGTTTCTCCAGATTCACTAGCTTCCAAGCAAGGGGAGTATCAATTGTTTGGAGTCCCTTCCAAGAAAATTTCAGTGTCTGCACCTCTTGTTTTCTCCCAACCTGCAACTTATCAGAATCAAGCTCATTGTATACCTCAGACATCTGGTTAGCTTTTACTTACCTTTGAATGCACCATGAATATGTATCTAAGAATCTTCAGATACATGACTAAATGTTGGTCTGTGATATGTTTCTGACAATGGCTCTACTGTTCATTACTGATTCTAAAGTGACATCATTGCTATTCCACTCAAAATATTGGAAAACCTTCTAATTAAAAATTTTGATATTTTATTTTCGGCAGCTACAGTGTTTACTCAAGGAAATCTTCCACAGCCAGCGAAAAAGCCCATTGTTTCCAATTTTGACTCCAATTTGCTTAGCAGGTCTAATAAAGATCAGAAGTTTACGTTTCAATCAAAATTAGTAAACTTAAATCCAGGCTCAGCTGCAGTTGGTGAAAACAACATAAAGGACACGGCTTCGCAAGATGCTTTGCTGAATTATTGTGGAGCATGGAGTTCTTGCAGTATGAGTAGTTTGATTGCAGCCGAGTCTGTGCTTCTAGTCAGAGGCAGTGATTCTAATTTGGAAGGGATCTCCAGATCTGATCATGCTAATTCACATTATGATTATTCAAGACAGTTCCATGATCATGGGGACTACAATTGTCAGTTACCTGACACTAATTGTTTCTATAATGTAGCATTGGAGCAGATTTGGTGTATGCATGATAGATCTTAATCTAGCATTCACATGATTGACAGCTCACTTTTTAGTTGCTATTATGTTCAGTGGATATGTGGGTAAACGTTGTCACAGTGGAATATCCGCCCGTGCAGTTTATATAATCCTGAGGCAGCTTAACACTCTATGAGTCTATTTGCAGATTTTACCAGGTAATCTTTGATGAACTGGCCTCTATCTTCTTTATTTGCATATTTAAAAAGCACACTTATCGTTCTCCCTAGTCACGTGTTTCACTTGAATGCAAATTATTTGGTATCTTGGTACTTTTGCATGCCATGTATGTTACCCATTATTTATTCACATCTAACTCGCTATTTAGGCCTTTATGTCTCATGCTAGAGTTTGCTAGGCCCTTTTGAATTATGTAATTATCTTGTGCGATTTATGTTACACAAGTCTCCATCCCGTTCACATATGACTTGCTGTTTACTCTCTGTTTGAAATGTATGATCATGCGTACTTATGTTCTATAGATAAGTGTGTTGTACACTCTACATATGTAGTGCTTTTTGGCCACAAGGCAGCAGCTAATTCTGTCCACATATCTCCTTATGATGAAATTTCCCACCAGAAATTTAAGCATCAATTAGCCCAAATGACCACCTTGTCTGGGTACAAGAAATCTAATGATAAGCTCCTCTATTTGTTTCGTATCAAATGCTACACAGAGTTTGCTTGGTTACCAATTGGTACACGTTGCAAATGATGCATTATTTATTAAAGGTGTTCACATTTGCAGGTATACAAGTTGTGGAAGCTCTGATTGAGATGACCCAGAGTGTCTGGTTTGGTGTACTCAAGGCCAGAGCAATAATTTCTCAAAGCTTTCATTTTTCACATGTATCATCACATGTCTCTCAAAACATACAAAGCCACAGAATGCTTATTTCCATGTGCAACTATGTCTAGGACAAATCTGTGCCAGTCATTAAAACGACAAAAAGAAAATACTAGTTTTACTTACCAGTTTCAGGATTTACTTTCAGGATTTTTGTGCATGCCTCCCTGAAATCTACAGTTTTTGCCTAAGCCTCCCAGCTTTCAGGGAGGTGAATGCCCCTACATGTCATAAGTTCAATCCTGATGGCCTTGAACGTGACGTTTTTGTGGACATAACGTAAACTGTGTGGTTTGCTTGTTGGATCTGTTATGAATTTGGGTCCACTTTATTTTCCTCTTGTAGAGCTCGTTATAAATATGTTAAAACGGAAAGGTTGGTTCTCACATCAAACAAAACTGTGTGGTTTGCTTGTTGGATCTGTTATGAATTTGGGTTCACTTTATTTTTCTCTTGTAGAGCTCGTTATAAATAAGTTAACGGAAAGGTTGGTTCTCACATCAAACAAAACCCCCTCTCTCTCTCTCTCTCTCTCTCTCTCTCTCTCTCAGGCTTTTTGGTTTATTTTTCTATTATAAATAATTTTTTAGAGAATTGGGTGGGTTTTTAGATTTTGGATAAAGTGAGGGATTAGTTTGTAATTTTCTAAGTTGAGAGCCGTGTAGGGCCTGCAGAATGTTGGAGGGGTGAGCAATGTCACCCTCTAGGCCATAAGTGCACCGGTTATCAAATAATAAATTTTCTGCGCCTGAGAATAAGAGAGTTGTATCTCTAGCATCGTTTTTGTGTCATTATTTAGTTTATTAATCAAGTGAGTGATGCCTTAATTGAAATTAAAATAAACAAAAGAAAAAATGCCATCAAGCAAATTATTTGAGATGATGTCTCTATGAATAAAGTAAGCCTCAGGCAAGGATCTCTTCGCGAGTACTAATGATGTTCAGATGATATAAAGATAAAGTAGCTATTGACAAGCTTGATAAGCGACATTCTATGGTTGGCTATCTTGAAAACTTTTGGTGAAAAACCCTAATCTTATACGGGTTTTATCTTTTGGACACCTCTACGATTGCATTGGGTACAAGGAATCTTCGAATATAGGGTAAAACCCTAATGTAGGAGGCTATCAACACTTGAACCTTCGGTGTGAAGATATAATAAATCCTTCTTTAATCTATGAATGACTTAGTGCATGCAAGCATCCCGTTCTACACATACAATTCCAAATTAACCCACGAAATTTATCCATTGTAGATTAAACATGAAGCATATAGATTAAACCCAAATAACAAGTCAACATACATTAATAAAGAGAGTAATCATTCATACACAGTTTTCGTTTCAAGGTTGGTCGGTGACCGGTGCTCTTCGGAGTTTTGTTTGACATAAATAGAAGAAAAATCACAAGATCAATATAAAAACAATAAGAATTCATAGTGAAACTCCATATCTGTTGGCTAATGATGAATGTGAAGAAGCTTGTCGGGGTGAAGAAGCTTTTCTGATCCTAATGATGTCACCCTCCAAGAATCTCCAAAATGTGGCGTTGCTTTGATTTCTCCTCCGATGAAGCTTCAAGGATGAATCACTTGAGATCTACCTTTCTCTCTTTTTAATTTGAGCCCAAAGGAGGCTCCTCTCAATGATATTTGAAAATGGAAGTGTGTAGATTTGAATGGCGGCCAAGGCTTTTTCCAAAACCCTAACATTGTATATTTATACTTTGCCAAGCTTGCGGGCACCTATACAGGTGCATAGGGCCCGCATAGGTAATGAAAATAAGCTTTTGGAAAAGCTGGGGGTTTATGCAGCCGCCATGTGGGCGCATGAAGGTTGCATAGCTTTCTAGAAGGGTCATGGGGCCTCTGTGCAGGCACATAGGGGTCGCATGGCGTCTGTATAGGTCATGCAAATACTATTCACTGATATATAAGATCAACATGTAGCTAACTTGGCCCAGAATTTTCAAGTCTTTAATGGGACGTAAGATGTGCTTGAAAACTACCAACCTCCTAAGCATGCTAAAAAACACTGTAGTGTATTTGACCTATCTCTTTTGATGGGTACCTGCTTCAACTTTGTTTTGTTTAGTCAAATTAGGAATTGAGATCTATATAGCTCTAAGCGCGCCCGCGTTATTGGTCATATAACTCTCCAGAGCTTCAATTTTGCTTCAAAACAACTCTAAATTTCTCCAAATATTTCTTTTTGCTCCAAACACTTAAACAGTGGCTTGAGTACAAAATAGAAGAAAATTAAGTACCTAAACAACCAAATTCATCAAAGAATACGCAAAGTGTTTTAAATAAATATATAAAACAATGTATAATCAAACAATTTTCAGCTAGCCACTACACCTCATACAATTAGCTCAGTAATGCTAAAAGAGGAAGGAGTTCAATTTCCTATTCACTATACCAATAAAGTTCTCTATAACCTAGAGACAATATACCTCTTGATAGTCTTGATAAAGAAGCTGTTATATGAACTCATCATCTTTAATCAAAGGTTGAATTATTTTGAAGGTCATTACATTACCATACTTAGTGACAATAACTAAATAGGGCATTGAGTTGGACAAGTTCAACATTTTTATGAACCTCGGCTCGTGATTAAGGGCTAAGTCATATCTAACTTCTTGGAGGAATTCACATTGCTAGAAGATGCCAAAATGAATCCTCCGAAGACAAAGGAAGAACTAATAGCCTAGCCCGAGATGTGGGCTAGTGGTGTGTGCGTGTGTGTATGATTCCCTACCCTATAGATCACCACTAGGCAAGTGCACATATAACCTTTGTACTACAGAGTTTAAGAGTACCATGTGTCAATTCCATATGGACTATGATTATTAGTAATAACTCTCTTTCTTTTATCTAAAAAAAATTTTGTTATAAAAAATATATGAATGGACCAAAAATAGAAATAGTACCTGGATAATTAATCCCCTTAGATTTCTCATGCAAATAGGACTTCAATCATCAATTTATTCTAAAGCTTATTGGACCATGGAATTCCTCAAATATGTTAATATCATCCTCAATATTATTAACAACTAACCTTAGACTGATTTATTGAAAGCTCTTTCTAATTAAACCTAGAATCACATATTCAATCTATAAATTCCTTTATTAGACATAACTCTAATCTGGAAGATTTGGGTTGCCCTATTTCTAGGATTGCATACAACTCTTTTCAATTATGCTAGATCTATTTATACAAAAGATTTCTCAATCTTAATTGCATGAAATCAAGTATGAATCATCACACCGGCACATATTAAGTCAAGAATAATGGTGAACACATAATTGTATTATAATAAAATTAAAGAATAAATTGCATTAAACAATGTCAAATCATAAATTTCATCCTAGGGTTCATCATATCCAATTATGAAAAGAGTTTAGTTCCGAATTAAGTGAAACATTACTCCAAATCTAGAGGAAGATGTGTATAAAAAAAAAAGGCTCCCAACAACTAAGTAGAGTATAAACCACTCATTGCAGACTTTCATCTAACCCTGAATATGTTGATCTAGAGTTTACTTACCAATATTAATTTCTATGTCATTGTTAGATCAACAAATAAAGAATATAAGGTTAGAGATGATTACATGGATAACTACAAGGCCATAGTGAAGTAGATAGAAATGAGGTTCTAAGATTTGAGCTTGTTAAAATTTGCTAAGAGGATAATAAAGAATCCACCATATTTCAAAGCTCATTTCATTTCCATTCTTTGAGCTAGATGAAACCTTACAATATCATCAATGTGCGATCAAAGCGACTAATCTTGGAGGACCAAGAAAAGCTATGCTAAATGGTCCCCACTACCTCTTCATTACCGAAGGGATCTTTTGCAAAGACAAAAAGAAAGCTCAAGGAGAACTAGCATAGCTATGAAAGTATTTTGCCATCAATGACAAGCAATTCTATAAGAAGCCTACATGCTTCCCTATCTTTGTTCTCACAACCCACTAAAACCCACTATATGCTAAAGTACCCCGCAAAGGGATATGCAACAACTACTTCAGTGGGAGACTACTTGTCTATAAGGCCTTAAGATAATGTTATGACAAGGCTATCTTGATTATAGACATAGTTGCACTTTTGAGAATGTGTGATGCCTACTAGTGCTACACTCAAATCTAATAATGACTTGTGATACAACTTGTTCTAATAGACACTCTATGGTCGCTTGCTTTATACAGGATAAACATCATCAGACTTATTCTATAGCAATATGCTAGATCATGTTCCTCATACTTCTTATCAATTACTTCATCAAGTGGTTAGATACAGGAGCAAGATTGCTAGAATTTTGCTTAGAAGTTCATCATCTGTAGATTTGGCATCTCACCTATCTTCATCATTGGCAATGACCAAGAGTTGCATAATCCTAAGATTAAAGGATTTAGCCAAGTATTAGTTATTGAGGTAAGATTTATCTTGGAGGCAAACCCCAAGCCATTGGCTTGGTTAAAATCATTCTCTAAAAATTTGAATATTAGATTCATAGAAGAAAATACCAATTAGATGGACAAACTACACAACGTCCTATGGGCTTACTACACTATAAAAAGGACATCAATAGGCATGACAATATTCAGCCTCACCTACGGAGTTGAAGGCATAATCCTACTTGAAATTGGGATGTTGATCTACAAAATGTAAGATTTTAATTCAAAGCCAATGGAGTAGCTCTTTGGAGTAAGTTAGACCTCTTAGACGAAGGAAGAGATAAAACTATCTCAAGATGACCGCTTATTAGTAGTAGGTTTGAAAGTTTTACAATCCCAAGATGTGAGAAGTTTTATTTCAACTTGGCAACCCTATGCTACGGAAGAACATGTTTCAAGAAAATAAAGGCCGGGCTAGAAAACTCTAACTAACTTGAAAGATCCATGTATTATTGTGGAAGTAGTCTGACCTAGCATTTACTAGTTAGCTAGCTTGGTAGACAATTTTCTTAATAGGCTATTCAATGTTGGCCATGACCTTCATTTGCATTTCAACAAATGTAATAAATGGCCATCATTTAAATATATTCTCAATAATTTTCTATGAAAATGTGTTATCATTTGCTCACTCAAAGCTATAAACTTGTAGACAACCACATTTTTGATCTATTTAGTTCTTAGAAGGATGAGTTAAAAAAAATCAAGGACTATTTTTAACCATACTAATATTTAAGAGGACAAGCCATCTCAAAACAAGTACCAGGATGATAACAAATAGAGGAAAACAACATTGATACATACAAAAAGGATCATCACATAAATAGTATCAAAGGTAAAAATAAAATAATTCTTTTGTTAAATAAGCTTAGCTTAGAAATAAAGTTTAAAATTAAAATTACAAAAAATAAAAACTATGTGAGCGGCTTTAAGCTTAAAAAAAATGGTTGTGATCATCATTTAACATCTCCTTGCAACCAAACTAGTAATCTTATAACAAATAGATTGCCAGCACCATCTAACTTTTCCTTTGAGCCAGTGATCCTAGAACCAGTAGGTCATTGTTGTGAATTAATTGATTCCTGGCTATCAAAACAAGTTCACAATAAACTCAATTCACAGAATTTCTCTCAAATCAAATTGATCTTCAGATTAATGACAAATTCAACTGAAGAAACACCAATCCAGCAACAAATAAGCATAAATCCACCATCAAAACATTCAGATCATCATCATCTCAACAGATCTCAGAATAATATGATGCCAAACACCAAATGAAATTACTCTAATCACTGAGCTATAGATCCAGTGATTACAAAATGAAAAATACTAATATATACGGGAATGACTTCCCTCCTGCGTTGATTGCCGGAGACAATCGCCGGAGATCAACCCACAGGCCTAATGTTTCTCTGCTTCTTATCCCTTCTCCTCTTTCTCATTCCCTCCCTTTTATATTGCTAGCCTCCTCCTTTAACCAACTTCTCTCTCAGACTAATCAGGAGCCTGATAGCATAACTAACACTTTTTTGCCTGGCCATTCACAACCCTCTCCCTTGCCACCTCATCGGATGTAACATAACCCGCGAGTCTACAACTCCTCCACCTTTTTCTTTTACTTCTCTGTCTTGACAAAAAAGGTTCGTCTACGTCAGCTGCCTCCATCCTTTTACTCACGTGCCCTCCTTGTAACTGACTTAATGATCCTTTAATCAGAACATTACCCTCCCTATTAAAGGAAACCTTGTCCTCAAGGTCAAGAGAATGAAAATAATCTCTGAAGCAATCCTCATCCTCCCATGAACAATCTTCTTCATTTAACCCCTCCCATTGAATCGAAGCTTGTTGCAATAGCTTCCCTTTTTGGAGAATTATTCTGTGTTGTAATACTGAAATTGGGTGCATTTGCAGTCCTTCTGCTGAAGTCTGCAATGGAAGAGGCATATAATTTGCCAAATCTCCCGGGTCACCTTCACATTTCTTCAACAATGATACATGAAACACAGGGTGAATTCGAGCTTCAGATGGTAAAACCAATTGATATGCAATAGCACCAACTCGTTTGACAATTTGAAAGGGTCCGAAGTATCGTAACCCAAGTTTTTGATTTCTTTGAAGGGCCACTGAATGTTGTCTGTAGGGTTGAAGTTTAATAAAAACCCACTGTCCTTTTGTAAAAGAGATATCTTGGCGCTTCTTCTCTGTTAAATTTCTTCATTCTGGCTTGAGCCTTCCCAAATTCTGCTTCAATTGTTGTAAGACCCGATCACGTTGTTGCAACAAAGAGGCAATGTCTGGAGGATCTTTGTCAGCAAAATTATAAGTGATCAAGGATGGAAGTTCTCTTCCAAATACTATGTAGAATGGTGACATGCCTGCACTGGTATGGTATGATGTATTATACCAGAATTGTGCCCATGGAAGTAACTCCAGCAAGTGTCTTGGATTTTTAGAAACAAAACATCGGAGATACATCTCCAAACATTTGTTTAATGCTTCAGATTGACCATTCGACTGTGGATGATAAGCAGTGGACATAGATAATGTTGTCCCCATGGCATGAAAAAGAGATGTCCAAAATCTGCTAAGGAATACCTTGTCCCTGTTAGTTACTATGGACTTTGGAACTCCATGTAGCTTCACAATGTTCTGAATGAATGCTGTAGCTACTGAGGTACTAGAGAAGTCTGTCTTCATAGGAATAAAGTGGCCAAATTTTGACAATCTATCCACCACCACCATGATGACAGTAAAACCCTTTGCATTTGGAAGCCCTACAATGAAGTCCATTGCTATTTCTCCCAAATTCTTTGTGGAATTGGAAGAGGCTATAATAATCCCTTAGGATGAGTGTGATCACTCTTTGCCCTTTGACATACTATACAACCTTTGACAAAGTCATGTACATCCTTTCGGAGACCCTTCCAATAAAACTGTAATGCTAAACGAGCAAAAGTTCTAAGAGAACCTGCATGACCCCCAAGTTTTGATGAGTGATACTCTTGTAGAAGTTGCTGTATAAGAACATTATTATTTGGCACCATGATTTTCCCATTATGCTATAAGATATTTTGTTTCACAGAAAGTTTTGTATCCACATTCTGGCCTTGCTGTATTGCCGAGATTAAACTTGCACAAAATGTATCTTGCTTCTGCAGTTCCTGAATTTGTGATATCAAAGGGTAATTCACTGAAGACAAAGGCAAATAATGACTTCTAGATAGTGCATCTGCTGAAATATTCTCCCTACCAGGTTTGTACTCAATAGAGAAGTCATACCCAAGTAATTTAGGCGGCTACCTTTGTTGTTCTGGGGATTGTATAGTCTATTGACACATGTGTTTTAAAGCTTCTTGATCAGTTCTAATAATGAATTTGTGACCAACCAAATAGTGTTTGAATTTACTGATAGCTTCAATACAGCAAAAATTTCCCTCACATATGCAGACTTCTTTTTCATAACTGTAGTCAATTTTTTTTGAAAAACATGCTATAGGATGTTTCTCTTGGCTCAACACTGCCCCTATTCCACTCCCTAAGACATCAGTTTCTAAGATGAATACCTTAGAAAAATCTGGTAATTTAAGTACTGGTGCTGATACATTTTTGCTTTCAGTTTTTCAAAAGACTCTTGTGCTGCTGCAGACCATTGAAAATTGTCTTTTTTAAGAGATCTGTGAGTGGTTGAGCTATGCTTGCATAGTTCATGATGAATCTCCTATAATAACCACTTAACTCTAAGAAGCCCCTTAACTACTTAATATTGGTTGGTGATGGCCAATTTGTGATAGCTGTTACCTTTGATGCTTCCATTTTAACTCCTTTTGCTGACACTGTATGCCCAAGATATTCAATCTCCCTCAACCCAAAACTGCACTTTGATAGTTTAGCATACAATTGATTGTCCAATAAGGTAATTAACACTGCCTCCACATGCTTCAAATGACTGTCCCAATCCCTGCTGTAAATTAATATATCATCAAAGAATATGAGAACATATCTGCATATAGCAAAGTGAAATATTCCATTCATCAGAGATTGAAAGGTTGCTGGGGCATTTGAAAGCCCAAAAGGCATCACAACCCATCGAAAGTGACCATGGTGAGTTCTGAATGCAGTTTTGAATTTGTCATCCTTGTGTAATAACACCTGATGATAGCCAGATCTTAAATCTAGCTTAGAAAAAAATTTAGCTCCATTAAACTCATCTAGAAGTTCATCTACAGCTGGAATAGGATAAGCATCTTTCACAGTAATTGCATTCAATGCTCGATAATCAGTACAGAATCTCCATGAGCCATCCTTCTTTTCACTAATATTACTGGAGAAGAAAATGGGCTATTGCTTGGCTCAATCAACCCCTCCTGAAGCATCTGTTCCACCATTCTTTCAATTTCAGTCTTTTGGCTGTGTGGGTATTTGTAGGGTCTTACTTTCACAGGCCCAGAGTTTGGTTGCGGTGTAATTCTATGATCACATAACCTTGATGGTGGCAACCCTCTAGGAATTTCAAAAACCTTTTGATACTGATATCATATCTGTTTGAGATTATCATGCACTTCAGTAAAAGGATCAAGCATTTCATTTGAATCTTCTTTAATCACTACAGATTCTGATGGCAAGATAGACTTTTGTTTATTCCCTTCAGTCTGTTCCACTATAATCTGATAACATTCTGCAATTGCCCTTACTGAATTTAATCTAAACAATTGATGAATTGAAGCAGATTGAGGACCATTTTCTTTTTCCCCCATCATAGTGACAAATTTCCCATCCAAAAAAAACTGTAATGAAAGTGCTTGGTAATCCATAACATGAGCTCCAATTGTTGCTAACCAAGCTGCTCCCATGATCACTTCTACTCCAGCTATTGACAGTAGGTAGACAAAAATGTTAGAGTACTCCCCTGGATTTTAATCTTCAACTGATCAATTTTGCCTTCCACCTGTAAGGAATTTCCATCACCAACTAAAACTCTAAATGGAGTAGTTGGTTGTACCTCCAATTTCAGAAATTTTGCAACCCTAGGCTGTATAAAATTGTCATCACTTCCTCCATCAAGTAATACCATGACTTCCTGCCCTTGAATTTGACCTGTAAACCTCAAAGTTCCTGAAGCTACAACACTATTCATTGCATTCAGAGAAGATATTGGACTATCATTCTCTTCTTTGTCATCTGAATTTTGCTCTAACTCCACTAAAAATTCATTGGAATCATGATCTTTAGAGTCAGGTGGCCCCTCATCCCACTGCAATAGTAACAACCTCTTGTTTTGGCACTTATGTGTTGGAGAATATTTTTCATCACAGTTGAAGCACAATCCTTTTGCTTTCCTAAGTTGCATCTCATTAAAATTGATTCTCCTTGAAGAATTAAAAAGAGCTGGAATTATCTGCTGTGAATTCTGAGGAGAGTTTGGTGTAGGTAAAGCTTTAATTCCAGGATTAGTCATCTTCACAGAAGAAATGTCTGGTAAATAGCTCATTTTCTTAACCCCATATCTATTCACATGCACATATTTCTCTTCAAAAATCCTTGCCAATTTAGCTGCCTTAGATAAAGAAGTAGGCTCCCATAGAATGATTTCCCTTTGAATTTCCTTCTTCAAGCCACTTATAAAGCAAGCTAACATTTTATCTGGAGCTATTCCATCAACCCTATTAGCCAATTTAGTGAAAGTGGTATAATAATTTTCAACTGAATCTTCTTGCATCAGCTTGAACAAGGTATATTCAGGACTCTCTAATGTAGTAGGGACATACCTATCTTCCAATGCCTCCACTAAAGCTGCCCAAGTTGTTACTTTCCCTTCTTTTTCCAACATCTAAAACCATGGCACCACAGATCCATCAAAATGAATAGAAGATATTTCCAATCGACTTGCATCATTCACCCCATAGTATTTGAAAAATGTTTCAGCCTGAAAAATCCACTGCAATACATTCTCTCCTTCAAATCTTGGTAAATCTACTCTAACCGATCTAGGATAGGATGATTGTGACTTCATACTATCTTCCATCTCTCAAATCTCTAAATGCCCAGTAGAATTTAGTTCTTCAAGTCCCACTATTTTTGAACTCTGTTGAGTCTCCATCATAGATGTCAAATTGATCATTGACTATTCTAACATCTTCATCCTCTCATCACTTTGCTCTATTGCTGCCATCATCATGTCCTCCTTTTGGATCCTTTGCTCCATCACAATCATCATAGTGTCCACCTTCAAAGCTAATTCTTTCATTCTAGTATTCTCAACCATAGAGAAAAAATTTGTACAGAATATCTCTTAACGAAAGCACCAAAAATGTTGTGAATTAATTGATTCCTGGCTATCAAAACAAGTTCACAATCAATTCAATTCATAGAATTTCTCTCAAATCAAATTGATCTTTAGATTAATGACAAATTCAACTAAAGAAACACCAATCCAACAACAGATAAGCATAAATCCACCATTTAAACATTCAGATCATCATCATCTCTACAGATCTCAGAACAATATCATGCCAAACACCAAATGAAATTACTCTACTCACTAAGCTATAGATCCAGTTATTACAAAATGAAAAATACTAAGATATACGGGAATAACTTCCCTCTTGCGTCGATTGCCGGAGACAATCATCGGAGATCAACCCACAGGCCCAATGTTTCTCTGCTTCTTCTCCTTTCTCCTCTTTCTCATTCCTTCCCTTTTATATTGCTAGCCTCCTCCTTTAACCAACTCATCTCTCAAATCAATCAGGAGCCTGATAGCATAACTAACACCTTTTTGGCTGGCCATTCACAGTCCTCTCCCTTGCCACGTCATCGGGTGTAGCATAACCCGTGAGTCTACAACTCCTTCATCTTTTTCTTTTACTTCTCTGTCTTGACGAAAAAGGTTCGTCTACGTCAGCTCCCTCCATCCCCTACTCACGTGCCCTCCTTGTAACTGACTTAACGACCCTTTAATTAGAACAATCATGTTCATTACGCGTTCTCTCATCATCTCTAACTTAGATTAGTAACCCTTCCATGAGTTTTGAAACTAAGAATGTGGTCTTAACATTGATTAGGGCCATAACTAATACTTGGAGAAAAGAAGCCTTGGAAGGATGATGTGTTTATTCCATATGAAAGAGCCTGAGAGGTCCCAAGAGAGAGTTCATGTTACACTCGACCATAGAGCTCTCATTGCCTTCAAAGCTCCATTTATCCTACATTCATAAGTTCCCCATAATAACTATTAGAACTTGTAGAGAGGCAAATATACTAGGAAAGCAAGACATGGTATCAACTTTTAGATGTTACAATTAGTGCAGAAAGCTATAGTGCAAGAGCTTCTCCATAAATCCGATAATCTTTCTTACTTGTGACTACTACATTAGTCATTAAGAGTCTAAGGACCATCAACAAAGCTAATCTCCTTGAGAAAATTAAGTTACTATTAGATGGTTTATCATTATAACTAACAGAACACTTTGTTAAGAACACCCCGAGAAAAGGGGTTTCTAATAGCTTTAGAGATACAAAGTGTTGAGCTAGAAGGGATGTATATATATACTGACTTTGACTGACTAGGAAGTAGTGCATGTAAAAAAGATTGAATCCAGGTATTGAGACCACATTCATAAGATAAGAAGTTACCCACTCAAATTGCAAGGTAAGTCATCAATGGCTTAAATCATGGTTGCTCAACTACTCGGGAGATCACATTGGGTAAATAAAGACTTTTGGAGCTTTTAAACTTGGAAAGTATTGTAAGTTAAATGTAGTAGAAAATGTATGCATATATGCTAACCTAGAGCATTCTACTTCACTTCATAAGCTTACTAGTGTGAAGAGAATGGACTATGTTAACAAAGTAGGTGATCTATCAAAGGGTAGCAGAGTAAACTAAGAAAGACTTTCTTTTTCTAAAGGTAGACCAGCTCAGAGAATTGTGGCCAAGGATAGTCAAATTTGTCTAGCTTAGCTCATAAAAAAACATCTAAACATAACCCAAAAAAGGCTAAGCACAAGAAAAGATTTCAAAAAGGACAAAAATAAATGACTAAGTTTAATTTATATCCAGTAAACTATAAGCTTGATTTACATAATTATTAGTTTTAAAAAAAGAGAAAACAAAGTAAAACACAGCGGTCAAAGAGGAGCTTAAGGAGCAATTGTTGAAAAGGCATCACCAACAACTATAACATCATTCACATTGCTAGAGACTAGAGATGTAAGCTTACCGAAAGAAGAGAATATGTTAAAGTTGGGGATGAGAAATTAAGGGGAAACTTCAAGGTCTACCATAGAGATACCCTTTTTAGGTTATCTAACTATGAAGTTCTTGTAAAATATGAAGCTTTCTTTCACTATCATTATCAAGCCGTGTTAGTGTGAAATCTCAAAAACCAATGCAGAAGTCATAGCGGCCTCAACAACGGCCGTTGTGAATCACAACTGTTATGACCAATCCACACAATGGCAAGATAGACCGTGCCAAGATGCGACTTGTGGCCCAAGCAACAAAGTTACCACGGCCTTCACAACGGGAGTGGTGAGGCCATGGCGGGCTCGGTTTATAAATACCCTAGGTTTCACTATTCGAGGGAGGATTTCTTTTGCCAAATTGAGTAGAGGCGGCCAGATTTTGGAGACCTGTGCGGTTGGAGACGCGTTTCATTAAAATTTCAACGGATCCTGGCGAGTTTCGCAAAGGCGATTCAACGTACATCGATAGTGGAGGGTGCACGAAGAGATTCAGCCTAATCTTGACAATCTTGAGATCCTCTCAACCTCAACCATCGTAATCTACTAGAGGGAGTTAGTTTATGTACATCGATAGTGGAGGGTGCACGACGAGTTTCATTATTTCAATCTTTATTCTTGATCCATATAACCCCATTTTGTGGGAAATTTTATGTCTATGTACCTTGATTATTCTTTGTGAACCTTTATTAACTATTTAATTAATATTTCTTGTTAATTGTGATTCATTGCATGATTGTTTGATGGTGTTTTTGTTGATGTATAAGGAAGAGATTCCCACGTATTAGAACATGCTTGCTTTGTTAGATCTATGTATGCACTAAGAGATTAGGTATTGCCAGATTTATGGATTAGGGTTTAATTTAGGCCTTTTAGAGGAGTTTTTGATCTTAAGGCGAACATAGGAGGCTGGGGTGGAAGAAAATCCATCTTAAGTTTCTAGTGCTTTAGACCTGGTTGCCAAGATATTGGGCTCAGCAGGCCTCTGAATGCCCCTGGTCAAACACTAGAACATAATTGTCATAACTTAACTCATATCATAAGTAATTGCTAAAAAACTTTCATACAATCACCGACTTCCTCTAATTGGGCTTAACAATCCTCCATTGGGCATTGTATTCTATTAATCAGTTTGTAAAAGTAAAATTAAGAAACACCGCAGACCTTTAGGCTATTGATTAAGTGAAAAGGAAGTAGTAGGAGCCTCTTGCCATTCCCTAAGGAATACAACGCTTGTGCTCACCCACGTGGTATTACTTGATGACCCCTGCACTTGTGATATATACAGACTTAACCCTTAATCCACACGACTATCAAGTTGTTGGAGTCATTGCCGGGAGAGCCTAGTCGAGAGATTCTACGAAAACTCGTAGCTTAGTGTTTTAACCAATTATTCATTTGTAATATTATTTTGTTTTATTCTTTTGTTACTTTATTAATTCATTCTCGCTATCTTCTTTTGCAGGTAACTGTTCATAACCAGACCTAACCTTACTGATGTAATAGTAGGAGATAGTGAGATCGAGAGAACGTTGTTGAGAAGGTTTAGAGAGAATTCAACAGTCGAGAAAGAGATTGATAGCGATGACAAAGAGTGTGTCGTGATGGTTAAACTAAGTATAACACTTTATGAGTATGAGAGACTACAGTTTATGGAAAAGTAGTTCAGTGTCCAAGGCCCAACATTAGCCACAAATAACTTCAAAATCAAAGCTAGTACTATTGGGATGATTCAGAACTCTTGTCAGTTCGAAAGCTTAGCAGATGAAAACTCAAATGCCCCTGTCTCAAAATTTTTGCAGATCTATTAAACATTCAGTTTGAGAGGTTCAGCATATTGGTGGCTCACTTCTCTAGCACCGAGGTCGATCAAGACATTGAATGACTTGGTGGAGAAATTTCTTGGGCAATACTTTCCACCAAGTAAATCAGCAAAGAAAAGACAGAAGATCTGAGCATTCAAGCATGGAGAGTCCAAAACATTATTTGAGACACATGAGAGGTTCAAGGATCTTCTGAGGTGGTGTCCTCAACATGGGTTCAGTTCGTGGATGAGGTTGCAAATTTTGTACAACAGACTGAACTACTAGACAAGCCAGATCATCGATGCCGCAGTTGGTGGGTCATTGAGCAACAAGTACCTTGATGAGGTAGAACAGTTGTTTGAGAATTGCATGAGGTAGATACAGATACTGCTTTGGCAGTAAAAGTGGATGCTCTCATGTAGAAGTTGGATCTGCTTATGAGCAATGGTCAGGGTGTCAACACAAGTTCTAGGACCGTTCTGTTTTGTGAAACATGTGGAGGAGGACATGGGGAATCTTAGTGCCTAATTGTGAGTTCAATTATAGCTCTTGTGGAAAAGGTTGATTATATTAGAAGAGGTTAGAGTAATCAGAATAACCCGTACAACAATACAAACATCCTATGATGGAGGAGTCATCCTAACTTTTCCTAGATTCAAGGTTAGCAGCAGAGGTTTTCCTAGCAGCAAAACTATCAGTATTAATCACAGCAGCAGCAGTCTGAAAGAAAATTCTCCATAGAAGACCTATTGGCCCAGTACATGACAAGCAATGATGCTAAGATAGATGAGTTTGGTGCTACAGTGATCAACTCCAAGCATTGATCAGGAACTTGGAGAATCATGTTGGGTAGTTGGCAAGAGCTAGTACTGAGAGACCTCAAGGTAGCCTCCCGAGCAACACTGAAGCTAATTCGAGGGTACACCTTAAGGTAATATCACTTTGCAGTGGTAAGACCATTGAGGCAAGGAATGCCTAGGCTCCAAGTGCCAAGATGAAGAGGGAAGCCGTATAGGAAGACCCTAGTGTTTCACAAGAACCCATTAAGGAGGATGAGTAGAGAGGTGAGGAAGAATCTGGAGATCCATCACTGGCTCGACCCACAGTTCAAGAATACAGACCCTGAGTCCCATATCCTTCTAAGTCCTGAGTCCCATATCCTTCTAAGTTGAAGGTTGATAAGGAGGATGCACAGTTTAAGAATTTCATGAGCATCTTTAAGCAGCTCTACATAAACATCCTGATTGTTGAAGCATAGTCCCAGATGCTGAAATATGCTAAGCTTTTGAAGAACTTGCTTACTAACAAAAGGAAATTTGAAGAGGTAAATACAGCGGCTCTTAATGGAAATTAGTCCATCATTTTGGATAGAAAGCTACCGATAAATTTGAGAGATCCCAGTAGTTTGTTGATCCCATGCTTGTTAGGTGATGGCATAGAAAAGCATGCATTAGCCGATTTCGGGGCTAGTATTAATGTGATGCCATACACTATCTATATGAAACTTAGATTGGAAGAATTGAGGCTGATGAGAATGACTTTACAGTTGGTCAATAGATCAGTGAGACTGTCACGCCCAAACCCTATCTAGGCAGGTGGCAATAGCCATGACAACAAGGAGTGAACCCTATAACGTCCCACCTCCTAGTCATCGTAAGGCTTAAAAACAACCTTGCTATCACAACTCACTAAAGAAGGAGACAATAACAACAATAGAACTGACCAGGGTTCCAAATACAACCAGAAAGTACAAAATACAAGAACATTATGCAAAAGTCAAGTCTAGTGGATCCATAAAGTTTATATGCACACTGCAAACTAACCTAAATAAGGAGAAAAGGTAGGTTACTCTACTGCCTGCCTATCACAACTGAGTCCAACGTCGCAGTCTGAGAAACAAGAAAGGAGATTGATGAGTAATAGGTGTTACCCAGTGAGTGGTGACAGCATAGATATAGCAGAGTAATAAATCATTTCAAATAGTAATTATCACAATAATAATATAAAAAGGTAGCTCTAAGAACAGTTAACACAATGATTTTTAAATAGCACAGGTAAGTAACATTTTCCAACACATTGAGCACCGCTCAAAATACAAGCTGTCCTCAAACAATTCCTGAGCTAATTGTGGCCACGACTAGATACGGGACCACCAAGGGGTTTTAAAACTTTTAAAATTCAAAATGTTGCCTTCTTTAGTGTTGGCCACTGAGATTGTCACGCCCCGTCCCGCGGGTCCCACATGTGACATACCGCCACGACAACCCAAGGGAGGCCAAACACCTACCTCAACCCCAGATCACCGTAAGGTTAACCTGTTCCTTGAACAAAACTACTATAACAACAAAGAATAATTCAATAATGAACATATACAATAACCTTATTATCCAAGAACACAAGGTATGAATTATAAGAAAACCTCATAAGATTAACATAACAACAACAACAATGACAAAAACCCCATTAGAACATTCTGAAGTCAATCAAACATTTACAATTACATCCCAAAAATACAAAACTATAACCTGAAATTATAATAATCAAATCATCCCAAAATATGGGTATGGTTTATTAGACAACACTAGACAATAGCATCATACATGAATAATCAAGAAGGAGAATCATATAAGTTGGTTGACACTGTAACCTCAGGGATCCCACGCCCTACATGCCAAGTACATGAATATATATGCACAAACTAAAAGAAATAAATGCACGGCAATAGATTCTTGCCAAGCACTTCCGTCTGCATTGCTTCGCTGAACTAACACTTGGGGAGAAGAAAGAGGGCTGAGTAACTTGGTTACTCAGTGAGGGGAATCGCATGGAACTATAAAATCGTACATGTCAAAAATAAATATAACCAATCTAACAATAAATTGTTTTAAGAGTTTATACTAAAATTCACAAGGAACAAAGTATACAAATAAAAGTACTTTAAAATAACAAATTTATCTAAGACGAACTCTAACTTAAATAGGAATCACTTTCCAAACAACTCAAGATATAAATGTCTGCGGAAAATGAATAGCTAAACAAAAATAAGTTTCTTCCATAATTTCAAACCCAACCATTTACACTACACAAGGTTTAATAGTTGTAACATGTTAAATGACTTAAAAGTGTGACCATAACTAAGATAGTATAAGTAACGAGCACGAAACAGGAATTCAAGTTTGCGTAAATAATACACTATTAATAACCATTATAAAACATAAACAATTTAAAACCAATTATAATTGTAAAGACATCCGTTCCATTCATTAATTTAGTAAAATAGGTATTTAAGAAATCTCAATCGATGACTGGATCTTAGTAAATAGCCTATATAAATTAGGTTATCAAGTGAGGGACTAAATACGGAACTATAGCTCATACATGAGTAAATAAGAAATGCAAAGCAAGAATGTGCTTTAAAATTCAACAATGATAAAATACTATGCAAATCAAGTATAAAACCATGAATGTGAGCTTTTCATTAAGAAATGCAAGTTAACAACCTTTTCATTCATCAAGGAACCCAAAAAAAGTTTAAAATCTGAAAATCATAAATTTCCTTTCAATAACTCAACAATCCAAAATGTTTAGAAAATAAATAAGTAAATAAATAAGTCAAAAGTCGATAGTATCACAAATAGCCTCGAAAACCCTCCATCACTAACCGTGGCCTTGGTGAGGTCAGGAGCCACCAAGATGCACGTATCTTGGTGTTGGCCGCTGGGAAGTTCGTGTGATGACTCCAAACAACCCAACTATATCCAAGTCAGGCTCTACGCTCCCACCTGAAATGGCATAACCGGTTTGACGATTTTCCATGCCACCTCTAAACAGGTCGGCATGTGGAAACTATCCACTTCTTACTGCAGTATGTACTAAAGCTCGGCTCCCATGTCACCATCAAAACATTTAACAATCCAGCCCGTAGGCTCAGTATATACATGAACATGATAGCAAAATTCTCATCGAGAGATCACAAGTGTTCACAATTGCAATTTTCACTCCAAGAGTGAGTAATCTATCCAAAACATCACATTTGGGCATCTTTTCATCAAATAAGCATCATTTGGAAAATAATCCTTGAGTACACTTTTCAAGAATAATTTCAACAATAACACATAATGTGTTACAGAAATGGTTTGCATAAACTCATTTAATATCATAACAAGAGTACCAAGTTTAATGAAAACATACATTTTTAGAATATTTAAAACACAATAATAAAGTTTTTTTTAAACACAAATATGCCATTCTTGAAAGTATCTTTGAATAAACTCAGTTATGATCCCAAATATTGTTTTCAAATACCATAGAAAACAATTCGAGAAACTTTAAGAATGTTGACAATCATTTAAAGGAATTGTAAAAATCATTTTCATCTTAAATTCACAACTTTTCACATAAACCATCCTCACTTCAAGAGTGAGTAATTTGCACATATTAAATCAAATAAATGTTATGCTAACCATGAAACAAATTTTTTCACATAGGAAGACACCAATTTCAATAATTCCTTGAAGATGAATTTCAAAAACTAAGTTTTTAAACACAAATAACATCATAAAAAATATTCTAATTATATCATTTAAAAATTCAACCATAATTTCAGAGGACTAAATCGATTGATCATACGCCTCCAAGGAAATCCTTTTTCATCAAGAAAACATTGTGTAAGAGGAACCTTTGAAAGTATAATATAAGTATGGCATCAGAACCATGAAATTCAACTAAGTTTGCACAACTCATTTAGCCATCATAACCAGGACACCAAGTTTTCTTGAAAATACACACTTCGAAACATATGACCCAAAACATAGAGTTTCCAATCACAAGTGACATATACTTTTCAAATATTCTTGAAATAAATTAAATAATAAATCTTAATGGTTTCTAAATGCCTTAGGAAATATTTCCAAGAGTATTAGCAATAATGAATTATCACTGAAGGCCAATGCAACTTAAACATTTGAAAACATGCATGATTTATAGTCCATAATTTAATAAATCCCACTCAAAAAATTGGCAAGCTAAAAACCTCCGGTGTTACTTCTCCACAGGCTCTCTTTTCCATTACTTGAAGTTTCTCCTCCTAGAAGCAATTAAACAAACCAAACAAGTAACCGAACAACATCAACAACTAGATCAATTGAAATGAAGGAAAATGCTTAAAATGGGGAAAATGATTGCTTCTAGGGTTTTCTAAACTCTCTAGATAGAAGATCTAACAGGAATAGATCTCTCACAACCCTTAAAACCAACAAGGAAAGCAAGAAAAACCCAAATTTGGTTCGGTGCTATAGTAACCCCAAAATTGAGGAAGAAGAAAGTTCAAGGGTTTCTCGATAACAAGGCCTTACAAATCAACACCAATACTCCTCTCAAGATTTATCGTCAGAGAGGAAGACAAGGAGAAAGAATCAAGCTCCCACTTGAATCCACAACAAAACCCTAGCTATACTCATCCAAAGAACAAGGAAGAATAAGCAAGGAAAAGGGCTTACCTTGACTCAAGGGATAATCACTCTTTAGGATCCAAGAACAAGCCCACAAATCCCACCAAAATCACCTATTAAACCCTAAAAATGGTGGAGGAAGAGAGGAGGAGAGAATGAGAAGGTTTTGAGGGAAGATAACTGAAGGGACGGGCTCAAACGGGGCTTTAAAGAGATGAATGCCCGAAATTTTAGGTGGGACACGGTCTGAACACGATCTTGGTAGAGTTGACACGGTTACTGTAGCAAAACTAATGTAGGAAAATATTGTAGCAAAAACACTGTAGCACCGATCTGAAGAAAGAACACGGTCTTAGTGCTCCTGACACGAGCGTGTCGGAGCTAAAATTTAAAATTTCAATGCCCTGATTCTCCTGAAAAATTCAGTGGGACCGACACAGGTTGGACACGACCATGCGCACCCTGAAAACCATTTTTTTAACCCTAAACACATTGTCAAATGCTTGGCAAGGTGCCCTAAACCAAACACAATGAGAAAATGAATAAAATGACTAAAATAACAACGTAACAATCAAGGGAAAATGGACCGAATTACCACAGAGATCCCCGTGTGGTGACCCCAGGTTTCTCACATAAAAGAACCCCTATCAATGGCTCTACACATCTCTTAACGAGGGTAATCTCAGGGTTAACCACGCCGTCTCTCATCAGGCCAGACCATGGGATCCCCCACTGCAGAGTCGGACTAAAGTCTGTAGTCACCATCAAAGCTAAATGCAATAATAAAATTCTTTCCCATTCCAACTCAAGGAATCCAACATCCAAATGTCCAATTAAATATATATACATCAAATCATATTCCATTTGCATGTGAATACATACACATACAAACATGCCTCTCCCAAAATAAATACGCGTAAGTATACTAGGTTCATCTCTGCCAAATAACTTCATTCTTGATATACATATCAAATAAAATACGATTTGTCATCAGAAATATGTTATAAAAATACATAAAGAAATACTATTATACTCTTATTAAATCTATGCAAGTATGGATTTAACCACTCACAGAACTAGACATCTCGCCTCGAGACACGCTCACGGATCGGCGATTTCTTTCCCCTTGGAGGATGCTTCTCCGCCTAGATACAAGTAGAAAATCCAAGAGCCAATGAACACAAGAATGAAAAACTAAAATGCATGTGAATGCAATGTTACATGTCAACCATGTAACTCTAGGGTTTTAGGAGAAAATGACATCATTTTGGACCCAAACGACCTCAAACTAGAGTAAACCTAGATCCAATGAATTCGTAGGAAAAGCTCGCCGAAGAATTTTTTTTTCTAAAAATAGGTGCTTGACCAAATGAAGGAAAGCATGAAAACAAAAGAAGAAAGAAAGAATGAGAGAAAGAGAAACCAGCTGGGCTTCTTATCCTTTCTTTTTTTTTAAAAAAAAAGAGAAAAGACCAAAATGCCCTCCTATAGAGAAAAAGTTGAAAAGGGGTCCAAAAGAGTGAATTGCCCCCGGTTTTTGGCTAAATCTCACACAAAAGCTACTATACAATCATGCAAGGATGTGGTAAATGACCATTTTAATCCTAATTCATGCACAAAAATCTAAAGAGGCACGAGGTCTAAAATCAGGACAAGGTACAACAGAGACAACCATGAGGAATTGTGTAAGATGTTCTTGTGACTGCCGAAAATCTTGTCTTCCCTGTGGATTTTGTGATCCTAGATTTATATATAAGGATGTAGACACCCCATTCATTCTTCGAAGACCCTTTCTAAGCACATCCAGTATTCTCATCAATTGGAGAGATTGAAAATGATCCTAGTGATCGAGGAGGAAGGAGTGGTGTACAAATTCCTAAGCGGCATGAAGCACTCCATGGACCAAGATGATGAATGTTATTTTGCACATGAACTTGACTTTTCTATCTCTGATTTAGTGTGGGATATGTTCATGGTGAATCCTCTTTGAGAGTACTTTGAGGGAAAGCTTGTTGAGGAATCAACACAACAATTAAATCCACCTCTTCAACAAGTCAACAAGAGGAGTAATTTAAGAACTACAACAACAAAAAGGTATGGAGGAAGGTAGAACCCAAAGATGAACATCATAGTTAGGTAACCAACTCCATCGTCATGAAGGCATGTAATGACGAGACGTTCTCTTTACTTACTTTAAGCATGCTGAAGCCATTCTTAGGTAAGGATAGGTACATCAGGCTCGTGACGTAAAACAAGTGCTTCTTAGGAGACCAACCAAGTAGTTTTATATGTTTATAGTTCTTTTATTTTTAGTTTTTAGATTGCATCATTTTAGTCTTAAATAAAGAGTTATGCTTTATTGAATGGTGTGAAATTGAGTTGTATGTATTGGTTTTTATGCATGAAACTTGTATGTGGAGTCCATTTTCATGGTTAGGAATTGTTTTCATGCTGCTTTGTACAGGTAGAATCCATATTTATTCACTATTCACATCACAACGGGTGTTGTACACCTATTATGTACCCGTTGTGATGTTTAGGAAAAGAGTTGTAATTTTCAGAATAAATTGAGTGAGTTTGTGATAAGTGCTAGAAAGTTCATATTTTATATATCATTTACACAACATTCAACATGGAATTTGACTTGTTTAGCACCTAATTAGTACTAAATTTTATTCTTTTGTTCACCACAGTCTTTATTTCTGTTTTAGAGTAAAAGAAGCAAATTCCGGGTCATTTTGCAGCAAAATAAACTAAGTTGCTGAATCAGAGCTTTACTATAACTCATAATCGTTGTAGTGGTATCTCACCATGGCCGTTGTCCTTTCCCAACACTATTGTTATCAGGCTGTGGCAGCACAAAACCACTGAAAGCAACACAGAAGCCACAACGACCTCACAACGACTGTTGTGAGGTCGTTGTGGCTTCTGTGCCACGGGCATCATAATGCCCGCGGTGAGGCAGTGGCAGACTCGATCCTATAAATACCCTAGGTTTCTCTAAATCTAGGAAATATTTTTGCTAAATAAGGTAGGGTGACCGGAGTTCTAGAGATCTGAGAGATTGAAGACGACTTTCAAGCATATTTTAGTAGATTCCGGCTAGTTTTTCAAAAGTAATTCAATGATCACCATCAGAGGAGGACGGAAGGAGAGATTTGACACCGTCTTGTCAATCTTGGAATCTTCTCACCATTAACCTTAGTAGACTTATTGGAGGGAGTTAGTTTAGAAATTCTTTAAACACTTATATATTCTTTGGTCTTATTGCTCTCTCTTACTTTAATGCTTTATTTTATGATCCATAAGAACCCAATTTGACAGGAATTGTATGTCTAGGTCTCTCGATTATTGTTTGTGAATCTTGATTGATAATTCAATAAATCATTCTACTATTTTTTAAATCATTACATATTTGTTTAAATGATATTCTTGTTAATGTGGATGACGAAGATATTTTCCCACATTAGGAGACCCATGCTTTGTTAGATCTATGCATGCTCTAAGAGATTATTAGGTTTTACTAGATCTCTGGATTAGGGTTTGATTAGATTTCTTGATTATGATTTGATTAGTCCTTCTAGTGGAGTTCTTGAACTTAAGGCAAACATAGGAGGCTGGGGTGAAAGAGGTTCCATCTTAAGTTCTTAGTGTTTAGACCAAGTTGCCAAGAGATTGGGACTAGTAGGCCCTTGAATTCCCTCAGTCCAATACATGAATATGATTGTCATACTCAACACCTATCATAAGTAATAATCAAGATAACTATCATACAACCATCCAACTCCTTCCAATTATGCTTAATGATTATCAAATTGTATTGTGTAATAAACTATAGAAGTAGATGAAAGAAAGAACGTAAACGTTTAGGCTATAAGCAAAAAAGAAGCAATAAGAGCCTCTCACTGTTCCTAGAGAAATATGACCCTCGTGCTCACCATGAGGTATTACTTGATGTCTTATATACTTGTGGTATTAACAGACTTATTATAATATTATTTGTGTATTTGCATAGTTATTCTAAGACACCTCATAAGTATCTGTCAGTCTGTTATAGGCTCACCACGGTCGTTGCCATGGCCGTGGTGACCCATAGCAGTCGTTCTTCAGAGCATGCAAATTCTTTGAATTTTAAGAGATACTAGTATGCTTTACTATGGCTGTGGCGAGGCTATTATCAGCATAATGAGCCTTAAAACGGTCGTGATCAACACTTAGAAACTTTTGAGCCCTAACTGAGCTAACGGTGGCTTCGTAACAGTCCTATAATGATTGTTGTGCCCTAGGGAACTAAAACGATGAACAATAGGCGTTATCTGCCCATTGTTAAGGCCGTTATGAAAGGGTATAGTGTCCCACTGGCTGTCTCTTGACCTTTGTCACTCAAAATCTATTTTTCTCTCTTCCACTTCACCGAAGAAACCTCTCTCTATCATTCATATAGTGCTTCAGAGGGCGTAAATGCTGTCCCTGCAAGTTTAGCTTCTGTTTCATTGAATTTACAATGCGGATTTTTCATTTCATCTTAGCTGATTTCGTAAGAATACTATAAATATCTTTAAATCATGTTTTTATAGTGTACAAATGGCATGACGTAGCTTAGATATGTTTGGTAAATGATTTTTATTGGATTTCAATCAAAAATAACATTATATGAAAAATTTTAACCACAGTTGGGTTTCATAACGGTCGTTTCGTGATGAACAATAGATGTTGTGAAGACTGTTGCATTCAAATGTCCTAACCAGGGGCAAATGAGTCACAATGAGTGTTGTATGCCCATTGTAAACTTTCTCCTACTCATCTTGCCTTGGCTATAGCTGGCAACAAGCCTTGCCCATTGTCAGCAGGCCTTGCCCTGTTTTAGAACACAACGTGCATTGTGATCCTGTTATGACCTGTGAACATGTACTATAGAGCTGATGATGCAAACAATGGCCATTGTGTGCCCATTGTCCCTTTTTAGAGGGTTACCATAGCTGTGATAACACGCATGTTGGGACCGTTATGGTAACATAATGGCTTTTGCCTACCCGTTGTATACCCATTGTCCATTCCTGATTTATATTTTTCTTATTCTATTGATTGATTTATCGTATTCTTTTTAAATTGCAGGATATAGGTCAGAAAATGACTGATAATCATCCACAGGAGAGGCCGAGAAGAAGAAGAAAATCGGTAAGTCTTCTCAGATGATGATTCCCCAGTTTGGTGATCTAGAGCACAGAGCACATTATCGGCTGCTCATGGACCAGCATTTCGTGGAGGGGCGACTTAGTGACTAGTTGACGTTGGACATGATTGGTCTTGCCAATGAGGTGTGAGACCTTATTTTTGTACTGGGCTGGGAGCAGTTATTAGGTATCCACAGATGACATACTGGGAGAGACACTAGAGGTGATGAGCTCGTTCGAGCTGGACCGAAGCTAGATAAACGATTATCAATGTCAGCCACCATGAGACCATTAGCTTCCAGATGTTCAGGGTGCTTTACTTGATGTCGTACATGGAGTTCTCCATAGCAATAGGGCTAGTTAACATGGAGTACACTCGCATAGAGTCATACTCCCATCTCTACGTCGACTTGTAGGTTCACTTGAGCCCAGATTAGATTTGGACCCAGAAACTTCAAGGCCTCGAGACTTACATATACGGTACCTCAAAGGCGATTGCCTTGGATGAGCAGCATTCAAGTATCTATACACGGTTCTATCTCAGACTGTGACTGATAGAGGAGACAAAGCAGGGTTGGTGAACCTCCGGGACCTATATTTACTCTGGAGTATTGTGGGTTAGGAGCCGATTCACACCATCTATGCCCTTGCCTGCGAGTTGCATCACTAAGCTCAAGACCCCAGGGTAGCGACCATTTCTCTTGTACTTTTCATTGCCAGCGGTGAGTTGGAGCCATGCAGCCACTCGGAGTCACCATTCTCCGGGCTATGTGCATGATTGAGCAGCGGGACACACCTTATAATGTGCAGTACTAGGTGGTCCATGGGTTTGACTTAGAGTCTTCTGATGATGAGGAGTCTCTCCCGGAGACAACTACTACATTCAACCACAGCCCTAGTCTTAGTTGTTGCTACACTTCCTCCACCGACCACGACATTAACTCCAACCATTCCACTAGTGATTTATGAGCGTCTGACTCATCTCGAGGAGGGCCAAGTGAGGATCGAGGGTCTGCTCCGATAGATTTTGGCGCAATTGGAGCGCTAGGACCCTCCTCCATCCACTCCGTGCCTACTTCATTAACCATTTCAGCTCTAGTGGCGCAGGAGTCTCCTCTCTCCATTGACTTCATCAGTGTTACACCACTCATACACAGATCCAGAGTTTCCCTACATATGCTCGCCATTCTGATTTTTATTTTCATCACTTATGTATTTTTGATTTTGAGTTGTACATTTTACCTTTTATTTCAGCAAGGGACATCTACCCTGCTGCTTATGTACAGATATTTTAATCATAGTAGATTTTTACTTTACTGCATTTTATTTTATTCTTGTGTTTAATTCTTTTCATTTATTTCTCTGTTATGGTTTGAGGTAATCGAGGGCTATTTTGGCCAGCACAATTCGGAGCCTGGACAAGGGTAACTTCATCACCCTCGTTGGCCCAACCAAGAAACTAGGGGAATACTAGTGTCCACACTCTTTCAAATTATTTATTTTATTATTATTATTATTACTTACACTTATGCATGCATGTGTACATTGTGGACAATGTGCAACTTTGATTATGGGGAGGGGAGTGTGTGATTTCTTTTGATTATATTGAAATGTTTTCTAAAATTATGATGATTGTGCTTTATACATGCTAGTGGACCTTTGAAGGCATTGCACTTACTTGTTGGAGTTTCTTTAGTCTAGGGATATGATATGTGTTAGTTAGCATTTTTTTACAATGCTTCTCAAGAGTTAGGCTACTTTGTGTGTTTTTGATCTATCTTTATTCTTTTTTAATACACTTTGCACCTTATGTCTAGAAATTAATGTTTTATAGTAGGGGTATCATTAGTTCTATTTATTTATCTATTTTAGTAAAGAGAATTGACAACAAAAAGAGCTACCTCTTTTATAGTACGTAGTCACTCCCAATAAGTCAGATACAAAGTATGCCCTAATGGGAGAGAGGGTTGTCTCCTGAGAAGTGTAAAAGCTACTGACTGTGAAAAAGGTATTTTTGTGCATAAAGAGTTATGTAAAGTATAGAGGTAGATTGAATAAAACCTCAAAAAGTTTTTGCAACATAATCTAGACTATTGGATAGTGGACCAAGAGACAAAAACTTGAGATAGTATTTTTTGCCGTAGAGTAGACTACTCTTTGCAGAGCATGTCCATGTTATCTAGCATGTGATTGTTTCCTTGTACTATTGAAACTCCATCTCTTGTTACCTGAGGTCAAGCACTTATCATGTCTTTCATTTGTATCTTTTCTGTTTGCTTGAGGACAAGCAAACGCTTAAGCGTGAAGAGATTTGAAAAGTGCTTTAAAGTGCATATTTTATATCTCATTTATACTATATTTCGCATGAGATTTTACATGTTTAGCACCAAACTAGTACATAACTTATTCTTTTATTCACCACGAGCTTTTATTCCATCTTAGGGCCAAAGAAGCAAATATGAAGGCGTTTCGAAGCAAAACAGATCAACTTGCTGAACCAGAGAATCACCACGGCTCACAACGGCCTTGGTGACATCTCACTATGGTCGTTGTCCACTTCTATCACAACTGTTATCAAGCCGTATCAATGTGGAATTATAGAGAACAATATAGAAGTCATAACAGCCTCAACAATGACCATTGTGAATCATAACGGCTGTGACTAATCCACACAATGCCAAGATAAACCATGTCAGGTCACGACTTGTGGCCCAAGCAACAAACTTACTCACCACGGCCTTCACAATGGGCGTGGTGATGTCATGGCGGACTTAGGTTATAAATATCCTAGGTTTCACAATTGAAGTGAGGATTCTTTTGCCGAATTGAGTAGAGATGACCGGATTTTTGGAGACTAGTGTGGCGGAAGACGAGTTTCATCAAGATTTTAGCGGATCCTGGCGAGTTTCGTAAAGACGATTCAACACGCATGAAGAGATTCGGCGTAGTCTTGACGATCTTGTGATCTTCTCAACCTTAACCATCAGAGATCTACTGGAGGGAGTTAGTTTAGAAATTATATATTATTTGTCATGTAGATTATCATTATTTCAATCTTTATTCTTGATCTATAGGACCTCAATTCGAGGGGAATTGTATATATAGGTACCTTGATTATTGCTTGTGAACCTTTATTGACAATTTAATTAATCTTTCTAATTAATTGTGATTCATTGTATGATTGTTTAATAGTATTTTTGTTGATGTGTGAGGAAGAGATTCCCATGCATTAGAACATCATGCTTTGTTAGATCTATGCATGCACTAAGAGATTAGGTATTGCTACATTTATGGATTAGGGTTTGATTTAGGCCTTTTAAAGGAGTTCTTGATTTTAAGGTGAACATATGAGGTTGGGGTGGAAGAGATTCCATCTTAAGTTCCTAGTTCTTCAAACTTGATTGCCAAGAGATTGGGACCAGTAAGCCTCTGAATTCCCCCGGTCCAACACTAGAATATAATTGTCATAACTCAACTCATATCATAAATAATTGCTATGGAAACATTCATACAATTACCCACTTCCTCCAATTGTGCTTAAAGATCCTCCATTGTATTCAATTAATTAATTTGTAAAATTAAAAATTAAGAAACACCGTAGACGTGAAGTAATAGGAGCCTCTCATAGTTGCTTGATGAAAACGACCATTGTGCTCATCCACTTGGTATTACTTGATGGTCCGCGCACTTGTGATATGCAGACTTAACGCTTAATCCACACGTCTGTCACATACCTTCTATATTAATTAGAAAATGTCGAGTATGAAAAATGGTCCAATCACATTCAAGAGTAGAAGTTGGAATTATATGTATATACGTTATGTGTTTTTTTTAGTTGTTTGTAAAATCTTACAATCCAATTTTATAGGCTCTAATTCATCAATTCTTGTTAAAAATACTATTTGAAAAACTTTGCAGTTGTTTATCCTAAAAGAAAAATTATAGAAAATGTAAATTGTGTGATATATTAAATAATGATAGTTGAAACCATAAACTGTCAAAACAAAGAATCTTCATCAAAATTGCAGAATCTCGTCTGGGCAGAGTCTATAACATGCACACCTAAGAATTGCTAAGGAAGACCTTTAAACAAATCAAATATATAAGGGTTGAAAGGGCCCTATACCAATGCATCACAAGTTTCCTTTCCTAATGAGCTAAGCAAATCAACACTATTAGTTTGTCACTTAGATGAGATCGCTTTGGTAATTGAGCATATAAAGCACAACTTTGAGAACTCTTACTCATTAGACAAACATGCAATTATGATAAAGTTCCACATGTCACTCTAGAATCGCTACTTTGGTAGCCAAACAACTAAAGGATGATTATGGTACTCACTTATATTGAAAGCATGTTTGGTACTACAATGAGCTACTTTAGCAGGCAAGCGTCAAAACACAGTTTTGGGGCTACCTCCACTCCTCACATTTCATCCATACACAAAATAAGGTGTATGTAAATAATATCAACAACTAATAAAAGGTTGGAGGGGATCTAAAAGTTGCAATAATCATAAAAAAAAACTACATTTAATACATTAGAGAATATATGTGATTTAAATGCCAATTAGGAAAGGGGTTTAGCCTATTGTATTCTCCTCTATGATTTGAATTTTAGATATTAATTTGGCCTGTTTTTTTATGAATTTTTGATAAGTGCTTGAGTAAACATATTTCTTTATATGTTTTACATGCATTGAGCATCATTTTTATCATGTTTTATGTCTCATAAATTGTATTTGGTGTTCTTTTGTGTAAATAGGTTTGTGAAGGCCTTTAGAAAAGAAAAGGAAGTAAAGATAGATTATGAAGTCACATTTCGGGAGTCTTTTATGCAACATAAGGAAGATACAAGTGGAGCTCATACATATGAGGGTGTGTGCCAATTTCCAAGCGAATTCAAGCTAGATTGTGAGTTGGAATGACACAAAGGTAGTTAAATTCCCATGTCCCGACTTGTGTGAAGACTTCAAGAGCCTTCCTAATGATGATTAGACAACAAGAAGCCTCATAACCTACCAAAAGGACGTGTGCGCATCCATGTGGCCTTAAGAGAAAAGTATTGGAGCCTTGTTTATGGGGAGCATTGTAGCAAAGTACTGCAACAAACTACTGCAGCAGTACTATAGCTAAACACTGTTAGTGTGACCTGGTGAAAATTCCACCCGGCAATGTGGGCAATTCTGTAGCCCACATGGGCGTGTGGAGGCCCACACGGTGGCATGGAGGCACATGATGGACACGGGTTTTTGAGTTTAAAAGGCCCATTTGCCCTATTCTTTGGGGACTTTTTCACGGCTTTTGAGAGGAAAAGCGGCTAGGGTTTGGAGAGGAGGTCTTTGTGAATTTGGGGGGCGTTCTTCACCAAATTTGATAGATTCTTTCTTCATCATAACATTGAGGAAGTCATCGGCGACCTAGCTTCGGAGAGGAATCCTTTAAGACGTTGAACCACCCATCAAGGTCATCATCATGAATTCAAGGGGGTTTTATTCCATGGTTTTCATTGATTTATATTGCATTATTTATTTTGTAATTTGCCCCATGGAGGGCTAAACCTTAATAGGTATTTGGGCATGTGAACTCTAGGATTTTATTCTTTGTTTTGATTTACTTTGTGTCTTCTATTAAATCCAAGTTTAATTGAGTTTCAATCTTGCTTTCTTATTACTTCCTTGCCTTATTGATCTTATAGTTGATTGGTATGCATGATTTATTTGCCTTGGTGAGAGAGAGGTCTCCATTAGGGCTAGAACATCGAGATTGAAGAGGGTTGAGAGGGTCAGTCATGAGATAGGGAGTATTCCATTTCCCTTCCGATTAGTACATTCTATTTTCGTATTCCCTAGGCTTTATACAACCATATTTAGTGTGAGGTGTTGAGATTGAGCGATTTCTCCACCGGGACTTTCTAGGGGGTTAGGGACCTTTCATCTAGAAGTAGGGTTAGGTCTGTCCTTAGGAATCCCTAGAGTCTATTGCGGTTATATGTGGTGTGAGGTGTTGAGATTGAGTGATTTCTCCACCGGGACCTCGTAGGGGACTAGTATCAGTAATCTGGAGGCATGGACCGATTATTCTTCCGATTATTCTTGGATTAAATCGACTTGATTAACTCGGTTTAGAAACACTTTGTGAATCTTGCACTTAATGTCAAATCCTAGGGGAGCATTATCCAAATACCTCATTTTCATTTATTGAGACTTCCCTCATTTTTACTCTTCCTTATTTGCTTGAGACATTCATATTTCTCGTGATTAAGTTCATTTCATCATATTCTTGATTCCGACTAGATAACTTAGAAGTAGTTATTACTAATATTTCCGTTCCCTGTAGATTTGGCTACCCGACCCATTGGGTACTTTATTACTTCGATACTAGTGCACTTGAGGTACACGCATGCAAGAGGTGTGTCAATTTTTAAACATCAAAACTATAAAATTAATTAAAGATTACCAAAATGGAGGACTCCATTGGGTAGTTTTTTTAGTCGATTACAAACCCAATAATACAATTAAAGGATGCAAAACTTCATAAAAATCCATTATGAACACAATAACAATACTTTCAAGCCATAAATTCAAAATCCAAGAATACTCAAGAAATGAAAAAAATCAATTATCTCAAAGTTGAAAATCTCAAATATAAAAATTTTAAAGGTAAATTACTTGATCTACACAATAAATTAGTGTACTAAATTTTAGCTATGACATAATGAGATCATTGCCAAGAAAAGCCCTTAATTGATCAATCTAATGGAGAGAATTTAAAGTGCTAATCTAATCAAGCAAGTCCTATAGATTATAGGCATGTGTTATGATTCCTATCATTGTCATTATGGAGACATAAAATTCCAAGGTCTTGGTGGAATAATTCAGAATAAAAAGATACAAATGTTCGATAGCGCACTTAATTATGTCATTGGTTTGATTTATATACCTTTGGTTAAGACCTTAAATATCAATTTGTGAACATGCAAGGAAACAAGTTTAGATTCTTCCTTTTTTCTATTCAACAATAGCTGCAATGGATCGAAATCCCTGCAAGTGCTATTTCAATTGTACTAGGAAAGAAGATCTAGCCTTATATGTGCATATGTATCACTATACTACATGACCCTTCTTGATGGATCATCCAATCTACACCATAAATAAATACAACAAAAAATTAGCTAAATCGAGATGCATGAAACCTAGTAATAATAATAGTCTTCATCATCATGGATTATGAAAGAAAAAGCTATAATTCCGCACCTCAAAATTATTATACACAGTATAATTTTTCACAAATACAAACCGTCATTAATAATTACCCAAAAAATTAATTTATATAAAAAATTCTAACAACATGGACCATCTCCACCTTTTTCATAAATAGATCTAATTTGAATGGAGACTTGAGTCCATTTTGCTTCAAATATACCTGTGGTAGTATTCGATGGAGCATATGTGGCAAAATTAGATCCCCTTGCGCTAGTCCTTTTTCCAAGGGAGTGTTGGCACTCATATTGAATGCCTCATTATTAAACTAATGCCTATTGGTTGGTCATCAATGAGCATTAATCACCTTTCATACATACATATATCAAAAATATAAGTTATGGGCCATTTAATTGTGTACGTACATATATATAAACACACAAACATACATCATACGTACACACAGATAAAAAAATAATGAAATCTCACATATACCTCCTTAAATATTGCATTTGTGAACATAAATTACTCTATGAAATCAAATTTTATGTCTTCTAAAAATAAATGTATCCTTTCATCTTCTTGCCTCTTTCACTCAAATGTTTTCTTCCTTTGTCAACTCTTTTATATAGATGCTTGTTGGACCAAATTTTTAATTATTTTTAATAAAATTAGTTATATTTTTATTTATTTTTGATAGAATTTAGAAAGTTTTTAATTTATTTTTATAAAAATAAATATATATTAAAATTTAAATATATTTTTTTATAAAGTGGATAAGCCACATCAAAGACATGGACAAGCATAGAGTTATTATCTCAATATATTTATAATCTTACTATGCATGAGTTGAGGTTCGAATCAATTTTTTGTAAAGACACAAACACTTTATATAAAAAACTCGATGCTAATAGACGAAAATATGATTGACAATTTGAATACTTTTGACCCAACTACCTTCTCTTATTTTTGTTTGGTATAGAATGGACTTGGTGGATGAGAATAATCTTGTGTGACCACTTTTCCATTTCATTTAAGATATGAATTTGAAAATCTTCTAACACCCGGTCCCTTTCATGTTTGTGGGCATATTATTATTTTGTCGGGAGGTAGGTGCGATCTACCTACACACCCATATAAAATATTCACCCATGCTTTGCCAAATAAGTATAAAAATTTAGAATTATTTTTTTTTATTATAATAAAATGGTTATTTTTATCTATGAATTCAAAAAATAGGTAAAATAATAATCAGAGAATTATTATTAAAAATATAAATAAACAAATAATACGAGATAAAGTTATTTTTAATTTCTTTACGTAAATAATAAGTGAATTACAAAGAAGCACTGTATATCTTACAAATTCTAGAATTGCCTTTATGGAGCATCTCATCTCTACCCCCACATATATATATATATATATATATATAATTAATTTTCTTTGGTTTATCCTATATATTCATTTGGCATGCAAAATGGTGCTTTAATTATCTTTACATAGTAAAGTTTTATAACCAATTTAGTATTTCTTAGTTATGTTATTAAGTCTGAAAAATTATAACAAGTTCATCTTATTAAGAATATTTGAAGAAACAGTTAAAGTCACATTATATGTCCATTTTGGGGAGAACTTACATGAAGTTCATTATATGCATTTCATGTAGTGCCCAGTTATATGGTGACACATGTCCCATTTGTAGCTCTTTTGCTTTTTCCTTTTTCTCCCGTTAACTTAAGGTGGCCTCCGTTAAAGCTTTTTCTTTTTACCCAATCATTCATATATTATATCATGAAGCTGCTTCTTCTCCAAGCTTGAGCTACTTTGATCAGACCGCCACATGTCGCCGGACTGCCATGTGTCACCGGAGCTACTCTCTCTAACCATTATTTCACCTTTGTTTTCAGGTGCTCATCTTCTTCTCCTTCACAACTTTTTTTCCCTTCTTTGGCTAATGGGATTTTTGTAAAAGGTGCCATCTTTCGGACTATTCAAAGCTTTATCCAGCTGGTGGGTAAGGAATAAAGAAAGGGATTTCATATCAATTGAAAAAGTAAGCTTGGATTTTGGGGACATTGGCTGCTGATATCAAGGTATTGGAAACTCCCTTTCTTTTTGTTTTTATTGTCTTATATTAGTTTTTTTCATCTATTTGTGATGGATCTCTTCATTCTTCTCATATTTATTTGGTTTTTATTTCTATCATTGTTTTTTTGGTTGTAATAACTGGATATTCTTCTTTGCTTGATGCTACTACTTCTTGTTTCACAAGTGTGTTATGAGATATCAATAATTACAATTTATTCTTGATTTGCATCAAAATTTGATAATCTCTTCTATTCAAGTTCTTGGTCTTGTATGTTCTGTTGAATTTTTTATTTTTCTAAATGGAAAATGATGCATCTTAGGAGTCCTTTCCTGTTAATTATTTTGTGCCCTCAAATTAATTTTTTGCAGTGAAAACTTGATTGATTGGAGCAATGGTATTCTTGTAAATTGCAGAGTTCTATAATAGAGATGGAAAAAAATTTAACTCCATATGTGGGCATGGAGTTTGAAACAGAGGAAGCTGCATACATGTACTATAACATGTATGCTGGTTATATTGGATTTAGCATTCGAAAAAGTTGGGCAAATAAAAGTAAAGTTGATGGTACAACACTTCTGTCTCGAAAGTTTTGTTGTTTCAAGGAAGGTTTTAAGAAGCAAGTTGAATGTGAAGGAAAAAAAAATCGAAAGGATTTGAGAGTTGGTTGCAATGCTCAAATGATTATTGGACGTCAAGAAAATGGAAAATATTATGTTACATTTTTTGAAGGACAACATAATCATCAAGTTGTGACCCCTCGCAGTAGACACAAATTACCATCACAAAGGAAGATAAGCATTGCCCATGCAGCTGAAGCGAAATTGCAAAAGAATTCGGGATTCGCAAAAAAATTGATTTTTTTGATTTTATGAGTGAGCGAGTTGGAGGCAGGGAGAATCTAGGTTTCACACTCAAGGATATTAGCAATCATTTGCAATCAAAAAGAATGAGAGAGATGCGAGAAGGAGAAGCATACACACTTATTCATTATCTTGAGAAGAAAAAATCAGACAATTCATCATTTTTCTACTTATTACAATATGATGCTGAAGGCCAGATTGCTAATATTTTTTGGGCTGATCCAAAGATGGTGATAGACTATGCATTGTTTGGTGATGTAGTTTGTTTTGACACCACTTATAGAATCAACAATGTTAATCGTCCCTTGTGCTCCAATAATCGGGGTTAATCATCACAAGGAAACTATTGTTTTTGGTGTGGCATTGCTTTTATGATGAAACAACGACTTCTTTTTGAATGGTTATTCACAACTTTTCTTGAGGTTATGAAAGGAAAGAAACCAATAACCATATTCACGGATCAAGATGCAGCCCATGGCTAAGGCAATAGCGAAGGTATTTCCTGAAACTTATCATCGAATATGTTCAAGGCATTTATTCCAAAATGCTCTCAAACATCTTGGGCATACTTTTAAAGGGTCAAATAAGTTTGGTAATGAGTTCAAAAGTTGCATGCATGATTTTGAATACGAGGAAGATTTTATTCATTCGTGGAACTCTTTATTGGAAAAACACAAGCTCCAAGATAACAAATGGTGTTTGGATACATTTCAAGAAAGAAGGAAATGGGCAATGGTTTATGGTAGGCACACTTTTTTTCAGCAGGTATTAGAAGCACTCAGTTATGTGAAAGTTTCAACAATCAGTATGAAATGTTATGTGAAGCCTAGATTCAATGTGTTGGAATTCTTTACAAGGTTTGAAAAATTATTAGATGATGTGAGATACCAAGAATTGGAATCTAATTATGAGATGAGTCAACTTAAACCCGCATTGAAGATGAATGTTCCTATTTTGAGAAATGCTAGAGATATATATATACATCTAAAATCTTTGATTTATTTCAGCAAGAATATGAGAAGTCTTTGGGGATAGTAGTTAAAACATGCATTGAAAGTCCACCTTTGTATGAATACAAGGTTTGTGTGTATGAGCTACAAAGAGAACATAAGGTTACTTTTGATTCAGAAAGTAAAAGAATTGGTTGTTGTTGCATGTCTTTTGAGTTTGTTGGATATTTGTGCAGTCATGTTCTAAAAGTTCTTGATATTTGGAATTTAAAGGTAGTTCCTTCTCAATATATGTTAAATAGATGGACAAAACATGCTCTTGATGGGTGTGTGGTGGACTATAAAGGGAGAATTGTGAAAGAAGATCCTAGACAGGTTGTTTCAAACCGATCCAAGGATTTAAGTCGCAGCGCAGTTACAGTGGCAAGTAGAGCAGCTCAATCTGAGGATGCATCTATCTTTTTTGCAAGAAAGATGGTTGAGTTAAGCCTTGAAGTGGAAAATTTTTTCACTAAAGCTGATAAAAATGTAGATGATGGATATTTCAACTCTATGGCTATGAATTCTTCTCAAAGTGTTGACATTAATGATGCTTTTACAAGTGAGCAAAATGAGATCTCAAAGGTCGAAGAAAAAAAAGTTTCCTTGAAAAAGGGAAAAAAAACAAGAAAAAACCAAGTAGCTATAGCAAGGAGTGCTTCACCAACTATTCCATTATCTAGAGATAACATTCCAATTATTGCTTCAGTGAGCACCTTGGGGGTAATAATTTTTTTATGGCATTTTTAGCTTTTGTGTTAATTTTGCTGAATAATTTAATTGTGCTTTCTAATTTTCCAAACAAATAGGATGTGCTAAACTTTGTTCTTGTTGTGTTGTAGGTGTCATCTTCATGTGTGACCTCTCAGTTGATAAAACCAGTTGCCCAACATATCCAAATATCCAATATGGAAGTTGTCATACCTACATCAAGCAATTCTGCTTCAAAGGGAATACTTATCGAAGATGAGATGGATTTAACTGAAGATTAGATGTGTTAAGAAAAAACAAAACTGAATGATATTGTCATGAAATTTATAATGAGTTTTGCTTGTTATCTCATGATTTTGTTTATTGTTATGATGTAATGGTTGGGAGTGTTAGGATCTTTTATTTCTTGTTTTGGAATTGCTGGACATTATGGAAGATCTTTGTTGATTTTGTTGTTGTAATTCTAGTTAATTATCCAAACTATTTTGTTTAGCCTAATTTTAGCCTAATTTTAGTTAAACATCTGTCACAATGTCATTTGAGCAGCTTTATAATATAATATACTATTTTTTTTCTTCAAAGTTAACGGAGGCCAGCTTAAGTTAACGGGAGAAAAAGGAAAAAGCAAAAGAGCTACAAATGGGATATGTGTCACCATATTACTGGGCACTACATGAAATGCATATAATGAACTTCATGTAAGTTCTGCCCTTATATTTTACCATTTCAAATCTCATCATAGAAACAAGTCATGCTCTGCATAAATTGAGATATGTAACTATGTTGTTGACTCATTTATATAATTATGGAAAATACTTACAAAGCACCACATGAAATGCCACAAAGAGGAAAGGATTTTTTGACAATATATTATGGGAAGAACAAGAATTCACTTTTAAACATTCGTTCTTAATATTTATAAGGCCTTTTATTTGGTTATTCAATAGATTAAGTTATTAGTAAGCTTGATTTTCGAGTTTGAAATTAATTTTTGGCCAAATTAGACTTGCTTGAACACAGTTCAATAGCTTAAAATATATGGATATCTTATAACTTTTATATATTATAATATATAATATTATCGTATGAAATGTTATTATATTTAAAATATTTTATAATTTGTATTGTTTAGCAAAGAAAATTAAGTTATAAATGATGTTTAGTTTTAAACTAAATATGCAAATTGTCATACATGAATCAATTTGATTTCAATTTTAAACTAAACCTAGTTGGGGTCAAATTTTTAAGTGTTTTCACTATAGAAAATTTTCACTCTTCTAAATAAAAAGAAATTAAATTTTTAATTGTTTATACAAACTTCCCCAGAACATCCATCATCATCAATCTACAGTATGCATGTCCTTTTGGCTTATTTCTTCTTATATTAAAAAAATTATAAATTTGGGTTAAAAAATGGTCATGGCTCTCATTTTCTATGAAACAAATAAATATAGAAGAACAACAAACCATACAAGACTTTACACGGTGTTGATTTTCTTCACATATGATAGCTAGAACTTGGACTTAATTAGGCCTTCTCTTCTTATTGATTATGATATATTCTGGTCTAAGTGCACCTAATTATATTAGAAACTTTTTATTTCCTATCAAAGTTTTTAATTGTTTTCTCTTTCTGTTTCACATCCACCAAACTTAATTTCTCTTAATAATGACAATATAGAAAAAGAAAATAGTATGCTTGTTATTGTTAATGTTTAATATTAGCTTAATATCTGAATATTAATATTAAAATAAGTATATAAAATTCATTTCAATAAATAATATGGTAAAAGTGATAAAAACTTAGTAAGGAGTTGACTTGAGAAAGTGTTTTTGTGTGAGAATTGTTGTGGGTCTCCCAATATCTAACCTCAGAAAAATATTGGTGGTATAATACTTTGTATGGTCTTTCTATTATTTTAAAATGACCCTTTAGTCTCTAAATTATTTTTTGCCTCCCTGTATTTTCCACTTTGGGAAATTAACAGTCCTTTCGCCTAACTGCCGTCTCTTTTTCCGTCTCCAACGCTGATGTAGCATTAATCCAGAATAAAAAATTATTAAAATATTTCAAAAAATCAAAACTTGTTTTAATCATCCTCGTAATGACGATGGGCTTATCGAATCCAGGTGACCACATGGATCCAAACCTGAAAGTTAATTAAATACCCCCATCCTTCTATAATCGGGTGACCAAATAGAACCAAACCATTGCCAAGCGAAGACCATCGACCGCCATCGTTGTCAGCACCACCAGTTCCTCGTTGCCATCCACCAGCACTTGCAGCCACCAACTTCAGCACCGCCGTCCACCAACACCTCAACCATTTGTGTGTTGATAAAGCAAACGTCGGTGGATAAAGCACAACTTGATTTGTGTTTTTTTTTGTTGGATATTTATCAAATGAAATGGGGGTTGTATACCTAGATAAATCTGATTTTTGGATATTTATCATTATCACGTCAGTGTACAATTTACCCGATAAAAGTTTAATATGAAAGTTTAATCTTATACACAGTTGCATACTGAATTGATAATGATAAGCCTATATGGCAGGATAAGCTAGCATACAAAGCAATAATCAATAAACTCTATTGTAACAAAATATCAGTAACAAGAATTCATGGAGTAATACTTTCAAGAACAGTATACTCAAATTTACAAAGGTATCTTCTCATTACATAGGTAACAAGTACACAAAATTTCAATTTGCAAATTCCACTGATTGCTTATAACTGTAATTCCATTGATATAGTTAATTACACCAAAAATACAACAAAGTATTCTTCAAAAATGTTGCACATGTCTGGAAGCTGTTAAATTAGTTGCTTGAGTTTCTCTGTTCACACATAACATTTGTAGTTTCATGTACAAAAAGAAGATGCTATTATTAAAGAACCATGTTTTGCTGAATCTTAGAATGGTGGATTTTCCTTGGATGCAACACCTGTTATGCTTTGCTGTGTAGAGAATTCTGGATTTTCAGGCACTGTTGTGGTGGTTGGCATGGTCTCCATAATGTGTCTTTGCCTTGCTTCAGTAGCCATTCTTTTCCTTATTGCCTGAGCATTAAACCAAGAAAGAGTGTATGTTATTTATTAACAAAGTCAACCCTATTGGTGCCCTTTATAAGGCAATACAAAATATTTACCAACAACTCATCCACAGTGACAGATGAAGAAAAGTGGTGAACATCCCTGCTAATTATTAAGCCTCCACTATGCCTTCCTTGCACCATAGGCAAAATAGGAACAAAGAATTCTCAAACCCAACATTAGTATTAAAACCAAGTTCTCAGTTGAAAGTTGGATAGCAATACATAGTGCAAGGCAACACCATTATTGAACATATTAAACAAGTATCTTTACGTTGAAAATTTTAAGGGGACCTTATCTAGAATGGGGTAAAATTTTTTTAGGGGAAATCCTCTATTGTTTATTCTTGGGTGCAACATCCACTTGATCACTTGCTTGATAAGGTGTGACATTTTCAATGTGCTGAGCAGTTAATGAAGGTGATGTTTTCTTCCTTTTTGTTTGTAGTTGTAGTGCTTGTAGATTGCTCTTTTGGTGTAGTTGAAGCATTGGCATTATCAGCATTCGCAGTGTCAACATGATCTGCATTTACTTTTTTCTTTCCTTTTTGTGCAGTTGTTGTCTTCTACTATGCAGTAGGAGTCTGCAAAGAAGATTTACAATATTAGGTACATCAAAAATATTATGGAGTTAAATGAGTTAAGTAATACAATAATAGAGCTTACAATTGCTTGGTTTCTTCTGGGACATGTCAGTTTGTTATGCCCTTCACCAGAACATATTCTGTACTTAAAAACCCTGCCTGCCCTTGTCAACTTTATTGTGCTCTTGCTTTTGCTCTTGTTCTTACATTCTAATGGCTCCCTTCTCCTCTTCTTTATAGGTCTTCCTGGCATCCTCTTGACCATTGGTGGCAACATTGGTTCATCTACACTTGATGGCCTGAATTCCCTGCCCTTCACTGGATTTACTAAGGATTCATAGGCTTTCAAGTAGGTGTCCTTCCTAAACCAATGTGACACATATTCCATAGAGTCTGCTCCACAGAAGGCAATAGAAGCCATTGCATGCTGGCATGGAATCCTAGAGTTATCCCATTTCCTAACATACTCTCTTTTCACAACTATCCTAGTGATAACATATTGCCTGATGTCTTCTAACATACTTATAATAGGCTTGCTCCTAGAATCTAGAATTACCCCATTGAATGTCTCACACATATTATCGTCTATGACCTTACATTTAATGACATCAGAAAAAAAAAAAGCTTGACACCAACCTGTAATGGGACAGTTCTCCAACAATTTCTTCACAGCTTCCTGTCCTCCATTTAATCTTCCCATTTGATCTAAGTGTTATTGCATTTTTGGTTGGTTGGTAGACCTGGCAACATTCCAAAATGCAATCTGCAGCTCCTTACCTTGGTATTTTTTCCCAAACCTTGCATAGATGTGCCTAGCACACATGCTATGCTCAATAAATGGAAAAAGCTCATTAGCTGCATGTATTAAACCCTGCAAAACAAACATTAGTTAATTCCTAATGCAAGCTGGTTATGATTCATGTGCATAATAGATGTATCACAATGAAAGCATACCTTTTGCATGTTACTGATCAAGGAGCATCCAAGCCCACCTCCCATGGATAGGTCAGCTTTCAATTGCTGAAAAAACCAAGTTCATGATTCACTTGTCTCTTTCTGCACCACTGCCCAGGCTATGGGGAACATTTGGTTGTTCCTATCCCTCCTAATAGCTACAACTAATTGCCCTTTCATCAATCCCTTCAATCAATCCCTTCAAGAAGCATCCATCAACCCCTATTATCCTTCTACAACCATGTATGAATCTTTCCCTCACAGCTGTCAAACATATATACATCTTCTGAAAAGTAGGCAACTCATCTATCCTTAGCCTTTGAACAACACAGTCACATTGCTGCCCGGATTGGTGGATTTTAATTCAAGTGTATAATTGTTTAAAACCCTGAAGCCTTCCCAAAATTGTTCTTTAATTTTCTTCACAACCAAACTTTTTGCATTCTTGCACACTTTGCTTGTAATGAAAACTCCCAAATCTTTCCTCACCATTGTCATCAAATGGCTTGGCCGAATAAATGGCATAGCAAAAATTATATCTCCATACCTTTTAGCAATAACTGGTGCTGTAACCCTTCTGTTCTTGGTGTAACCAAGGAGGCAAGAGTGGTGAGGTACATAATGCTTAACTGTGAATGATTTTTTCCCACTACACCATGAACATTGTATTAGCCATTTACAATTTTTCATTGAACACACAGCCCTAACTCTAACTGCATCATTCTTAACATACTTGAATTCAAATCCTTTATTGGATGAGAATTCAACTAGTTCCTTCTGAAATGCTTGCAAATCTTTAAACCTCAAATCTAGGGAAAAATCTTCAAGTCCAACATTTGGATCATATATCTTCCTGGTAGATCTATGCCTCTGTACATCCTCTGCTTCCAAGCCTTCATTAGTGTCGTCATAGCTCCCTGGATCTGATGATGAAATATAATCACTCTCAAACCCACTTACCTTCCCAAAGTCAAAAACATACCTCACATTTCCCTCACCATCACCAGGATTATTGCTATTTTCACCCAAATTGTCAGGAGAATTATTGACATTATCATGCTACAAACCCCTCTTCAATTCAATATATTTTCTAAACTTGTCTCTAGCTTCTTTTGTTTCAGCATCTTCATCTAAGTCATCCATCCCAAATGTTTCCTGAGCTAGCCTTTCTTCTTCATCTTTGCTAGAGTCATTCTCACTGTCCTCGTCATGTTCTTCATATTTACTTCCTATAGCTGTATCTGTCTCAATGGCTTCACACTCATCTTGTCACGCCCCGACCCTGGCCGGGCATGTGGCAATCGCCACGACAACAAGGAGTGCATCCTACAGCATTCTACATCCTAGTCATCTTAAGGCTAAAAACAAACCCGCTATCACAACTTACTGAAGATGGAGATAACCTCCACTACAGAACCGGCCGGGGTTCCAAATACAACCAGAAAGTACAAATACAGGAACAGTACACCAAAGTCAAGTCTAGTGGATCCATAAAGTTTACATGCACACTACAAACTAACCTAGACAAGAAGAAAAGGGTCGGTCAGTCTATTGCCTGCCCAGCACAACCCAGTCCAACGTTGCAGCCTGAGGGAGAAAAACAGAGAGTACTGAGTAACAGATGTTACCCAGTGAGTGGTGACAACATATATATAATAGAGTAGTAAAGCATTCCAAATAGTAATTACCACAATAATAATAACATATAAAACTAGATCTAGGTATTTAACAAGTGAACAGATAATAGAACAATTCATAAATGGTACAGGTAATTAACATTTTCCAACACATTGAGCACCGCTCAAAAATACAGGCTAGCCTCAAACAATTCCCAAGCTAATCGTGCCCGCGACTAGCTACGGGACCACCAAGGGGTTTTAAGACTTTTAAAATTCAAAAATGTTGCCTTCCTTGGTGTTGGTCACTGAGATCTCCGTGTGGTGACCCGGGGTTTCTCACATAAAATATCCCCTATTAATGGCTCCGTGCACCTCTTGACCAGGGTAAACTCAGGGTAGACCACGCCGGACCTTGGAACCCCACACTACAGTGTCGGACCTAAGTCCGCTGTCACCATCAAAATCCAAATGCCACAATGCAATTCTTTCCAATTCCAACTCGAGTAATCAAGCATATCATGTGTAAATACGGAAATATACATCAATCCATATTCCATTTGTATGTAAAATACATTTACATGTAAACATGTTTTCTTCGAAATAAATATGTATAAGTATACTAGAATCATTTTGCCAAATAACTTCATTCTCAAAATACCTCTATATATATCGAATGAAATATGATCCAACATCAAATTTATGATATAAAACATATAAAGAAATACTATCATACTTTTATTAAATCTATGCAATTAACAAGTAAACCACTCACTGAACCAATCGTCTTGCCTCGAGACCACTCACTGGTCAGCAGTTTCCTTCCCCTTGGAAGATGTCTCGCCACCTAGAATCAATCACGGAATCTAAGAACCAATGAACACAAGAATGGAAGCTAAAATGCATGCAATTGCCTTGTTACATGTCGAACATGTAACTCTAGGGTTTTAGGGGAAAACGACATTATTTTGGACCAAAACGACCTCAAACCGAAGAAAAATTAGTTCCAATGGATTCCAAATAAGAAGGGATTCGATTTGGACCAAAGAAATACAAGAAAAGGCCAAGGTTTTCGGTGCTACATTAATTTCGGAATTGCTACAGTTGCCACGAATTCGCTACAGTAACCGCCTTGTTTCAATGGTTTCTCGTAGATTTACAACACCAAAACACAAAATTTCTTTACAAACATACACACACATGAATATCAACAATATTGGCTTCGATTTAAGTCCAAAAATAATTCAAACCAAGGTTGATTTCTAGGGTTTCAAAGATTGTCAAAAATGAGTAAATATGAAGAAAATACAAGGAGAAAACCTTAAATCGAAGCCTTACCAAGCTTAGGAGAATGAGAGGAAAGAATAGAAGCGTTGATTCGCCGAAAACGCTCAACGATGAAATTTTTTTTTTTCAAAAGCAAGTGTTCGGCCGAAGAAGGAAAACAAGAGGAAGAAGACAGAAAAGTGAAAATGAAAGAAAGGGAGAGCAGCCACGTTGCTTCTTATCCCTTAAATTTTCAATTTTTTTTAAAGAAAAAGAGAAATTACCAAAATACCCTTATAAGAGAAAATAAAATGAAAAAAGGGTCCGAAAGACCTTTTCGCCCTTGGTTTTCTGCTCGTTTTGACACACAACATATTGTGCACTCATGCAAGGATGCCACTAGTACAAAATAACCATTTTGCCCCTAATGCATGCGCAAAAATCTAAAAAGACATGAGGTCAAAAATCGGGACAGGGTACCACACATCTGGTATTTGACCCCCTGCTGCACTCACTTGTTCTATTGGTCCTGTCTCAATGCATTCATCTTCAACTGGGATGTCATTATCAAAAGGTGGAAGACCTGCCTTATCCTTACCCTGCTAAACCTGCTCCTTGCTGCACTCTGTCACTATCTGTTGGTCTTGCTCCCCAACCTGGCTCGCGCTCTGTTGGTCCTGCACTTCATCTTGGCTTTCATTGTTACTTACCAGGTCATTCACAAGCACATCCTGAGTTGTCTTACTATGACGAGCACCTGAAACACCTATTGCTAACAGGTCTGCAAACAATTTCTCTTGCACACTAGGTCTTAAAATTTCTGGCAAACAACTAACTTGGCTAATACATGTGGATTCAACATCTATATCTACTGCAATGTTTTTTCTTAGCTGTTCAGCTAGCCCTACAATCCCACATCACTAGAAATTTGCTTCAATGTCTTATCTCCATCTCCATCCACATAAAAAAAATTAACTGTCTTGTTAATGTCATAACCCAACACTTGGATGTACTCCAACAAATCCCAATAGCAGATTTTGTCTCGGTCCACTCCAAACTTATCAATCTTCCCATTCTCATAGTTTTTAGTCCCTAGACTTACAAGTTTCCCTCCATGATGATATCTAACAATATATTCAACACTGGCAGACATGTTTTGATACCCAAAAAATAAAGGGGCAAGTGCATACTAATTTTCAAGACATTTACATTGATCTAAAGTCAGATAAATTTTCAAGACAAACTTTCAAGACAGCTATTGATAGGCATAAACAATGCAAAGGAACAAGTTTTATTGTACCAAGATATCTGCCACTTTACATGTATCGAACTTGTCATGGTTCATCCCTTTTAATGAAGGTATTCTTGTAAGTATTTATATCCAAGATTTTTATAGATTTCAATAACTTAATCAAATATGGAGAGTTATTCATCCTTTATGGGGATTAGATTAACTTAAAAACAAAGAATACATCATTTACTTCCGCATAAAATACTTAGAATTTTCTGCCACTATGTTGGTCTAAAGTAGACGTTGTCAGAACAAGTCATGAGACAGGCCCTAGATTCAATAGTTGTGACATATTAAAAGAACCACAATAATTTATAATTATGAATTTATCAATAATAAGACTGGTCATCGGCATTTATTATTATATGTATTCCAGTGAGGGGACCATCTATGTTAAACAAAGGATGTAACACTTGCTAGCAGACAACTGTAGTACTGACTGCATATTAAATGGGAAACCAAACAATAGCAATAACATGCCAAACACAAGACATAAATCCATTTCATAAAAATAACAAGCCAAACACAAGACATAACTCCATTCCATAACAACAAGAAGAGGCCACACACAAGACATAATGAAATCAAAACTCCACTGAAATTTAATTTAAGCATAAACATAGAAATATACCCTAATCCGAGCGCGTTGATGGGAGGATTGTCCAGTCGAGAAGCCACTGCCCTACAATTTCGGGTTGATGCCCTGACGAGAATGACCTCCTTCACTGGTGGTGTATCCGAAAGGATCGAATGCTGGGTGGCTGGATCGGTGGCAGATAAGCATCGGTGGTAGATTGTAGCGTCGGCCGTCCTACTCTCACGTTCAGTTAGGTGTAAAATGGAGTAGAAAAAGGGGGCAACAAACCTAATTCTGGTTTCCGATCCAAACCGAGTTGTCACCCGGATCCAATTACATAATTGTATCCAATAAGTCCATGATCGTCATTACGAGGATGATTAAAACGGGTTTTGATTAGTTTTTTTTAATATTTTAATAAATTTTTATTCTTGATTAATGCCACATCAGCGCTAGAGACGGAAAAAGAGACATCAGTTAGACGGAGGGACTGCTTTTTCCCAAAGTGGATAATACAGGGACCTGGTGAAAAATAATAGAGGGACTAAATGGTCATTTTGAAATAATAGAGGGACTATCAAAGGTATTATACCAATATTGGTAATTAAAAGAAAAAAAGTCATAGAGATTTAAGATTCTATAATCTAAGTAATAATGTACATTATTCTAATTAGTTGGGTTAGATAAAACTAACAGTTTGTTGAGATTTTAAATAGGTTGGTGCAGCATGCGCAAAGGTGAAAAAAAAAATAAAGAATAAGAAGCACACAAAGAAAAAGCTTAACTAGTAAAGTCCAAGATTCTAAACAATTGGTTGTGGGATTGAAAATACTTGGTTGGAAAAAAATGAAACTAAGATGTAGATCGTATACAATTGGGTGCACAATTCTAAATACCTTTAGGTATCATTGCAGTTTTAAATTTTTTTAATATTAATTTATTTATTTGAAAAAATGTGTGTTAATTTAATACTTATGAGATGAGCCTTGAACTGCTTCCTTAGAAGAACACAAACCTAATAGGGGACCCGGGACCGAGGACCGGTGCCAATAGACTTTGGCTAGTTTTTTACTTTTTTGAAAAACACACACTTGTTATTTATTTATTTTAAAGTTTTTTAGTGAAAATTGCCAAAAAAACCCTCTAAGTTTGTAAAATTGCCAAAAACACCCCGTTAGTTTTGCAATCCCTAAAAACCCCCTCCTTTTAAACACTATGTTTTTCAAACCCCCAAAGCACATAGCGGATGTGAGCGGAGTGAGTTTCAAATTTTATGGGACGAAAATGCCCTTGCATGGGGAGTCGTGGGCTGCGACCATCTCGGCGGTTTGAGAGGAAGTGGGGTGGGTTTCCGTAGGGTAACCCCAAGAGGCAATTTATTGGAGCCGTTTACTTGCTTTTTCTCAACTCGCGTCTTGACTTTTCCATTTCAAAAGTCGTCTCGAAGTTGTCTCTACGTGAAGCCTCTGTAATTAGCATTTCATCGACTTTTCCCTTTCCACGGTATCTCGAAGAAGAAGTCCCCAGCGAACTAGTTGGCATTTCATCGGGTTTGCAATCTAAGGTATTGAGTATGGTTTTATGTTAACTTTGTTTTTGTTACAAAGAAAGATTTTTTTCGGTTTTGTTTTGTGCTCTGTTTTTGTTGGAAGATATTGAAGTCTGCGAGGGATTTCTCGGTGGGGTTTTTGTTAGTCTGCGGGGAGATTTCTCGGCTAGGGTTTTGTTTTGTTTTGTATTTTTCAGTATGTATACACTATCGAAATAGTTTTTTTCGATTGTTATGATTTGTGTAATATTTATAATGTACATTTCCCCTTTCGTTTGATATGGTTGCGAGTTTTACAAATGAGGGTTGACGTTTAAGAAATGAGATGTTACAGTTTAAAATTTGTTGTCTCTGTTTATGTATTCCCGTCTCTGTTTAAGAAAATGGGTCTTTGTCTAACATTTGATATCTCTGTTTAATAACTGAGAGGTTACCGTTTAAAACCTTATATTTCCGCTTAAACTTTTGTCAATCTGCATGTTGAATGTGTTGTTATTGTCGCAGGTTTGTGATTATGGCGGTCAACCTAGTTAATGGGCGATGCTATTTGACACCGGTTGTGGAGATTGGGAGATTATTCGAAGGACACCGTTTGCAGCGTTCACTGAGCTGGAAGCTATATACCAAGAGAGGGCCCTTCTTGATTCTCTTTTGCAAAGGTACGATGGTCGCACCAATAAATTCAGGATCGGGGAAAGCCTGTTGAGTTTCAGGCCTCAGGATGTGGCCCTCGTTCTTGGTCTGCGTTATGATGGCGATGCAGTCGTGTTTCAGAAGAAGAAGACCCGCTCAGCGTTCGAAGGGCGGTATTTATCAAAAACCTACGAGAGACACATAGACTCCATCAAGAGCATTCTTGTGCAACTTGTTCGACAGAGGGGAGAAGAAGATAATTTTTGTCAAACTCGATGGTGTACCTCATGGAGTGCAGATCCTCTTCCCAAATACATCATGCTCGGTTCGAGCTGGATCATTGATTACGTCGATGATCTACCCGACCATGAGGCGATCACGCGTAGGCGCGGGCGGCGCTGAAGTGGCTTATGGAGGATATTCCCCAGCGACTGCCCGAGTGCAAGATAGATGTCTCGGGAAGAAGTCCAACACGAGAGTACATTAAGGGTTGCTCGGTCGCGCTTAGCGTGCGGTTATGCGGTGGCCGGAGCGGGGAAGAAAATCCGCTTTGGCAAGGTCCCAAGGATCTTTGTGCTACGGTGAAAGTACTTCAGGAAGCAGCGGCGATAGAAACCAGCTTGTCATCGCTCGATGGGAAAGAGGTAATAAATCATGGACAATGCTTAACATAAGTTTTTAATGTTTAAACATATTATTTAGTGTTTAACTTTAGTGTTTACCGTTTAAAACTTATTCATACTTGGTTTAAATATTTTTGTTCTCCGTTTAAATATATTCTATAACGTTTACATATATAACCAATCTGTTTAAATATAGTTTTTCTGAGTTTAAAATGAATGATTTATTGACATTGTTTGGTTTACATATGTTAGTTTCACGAGTGGTTCCGTGAATCTTTGAAGAAGAAATATTTATTGGGGTTAACGAGCGGATGGATGCTATTGCTCGGGAACCACTTGCTCGAGGCGAGGATGAGAGGCGAGCCTCTATCGTCTGGCGCTCGGCGCGATTCTCCTACTTCCGACCCTGCACGCGCACGCAATCCTCGGCCAGGAGAGCCCTCCCCCACCCCGCGATTGCAACAACCCCCTACCACGACAATGGCACCCCCGATTGTGGCGGCCCCTCGACCATGGCGGCCCCCTCGACCATGGCGGCCCCTCCGGCAGTGGCGTGACCCGGTGACATTAGGCGAAGATGTCACGCAACTCTTATCGCGGTGTGCGGATATTGATGACCGAGTTTCCTCGGCTTGTCGCTCGTGTTGAGCAGCTGGAGGGACATTCTAGCAACCGACTGCGCCATCCCTCCAAAGAGCTGAAGCACCCTTGACGAGCGAGGCGCCGAATTTGGCAGCGATGACATCATCGGGAAGGTCGTTCAAAACGGCCACATTCGAAGAGACTTGCGATAAAGAGGAGAACAATCATCGTCTCGTCTCCACTGCCGGTGACGATGAAATAATAGCAACACCATCGGCGGCTGATGCTGTTACTAAGACTGTCGCCGTTGATGACATGGTCATGATGGTGGAGGACATCGTCGATGATGTGGCCGTTCATGCGGTTGAGAAGGTCGTCGACTCTCTTCTTAATGAATCGATGGACCCGGTGGAACCGGTTGCGAGATGCGGCATCAAAGATGGACACAATCCTTGCGGATCGAGAACAAGCTAAGGGTGTGTCTCCCGATGATCTTGTCGTCATGGCCAGCGGTTGAGAAGATCGTTGAATCATTGCTGAGTGGCCGTGGCCGACGATACCGCATACGGCGAGGACACAATCCCACCACAAATATAACCATGTAAGGGTGTGTCTGCGGTTGATGTTGTCGCCGTCGTCCCCGTATCGAAGCCAGGCACAATCCCACAACAAGAACAACCATGTAAGGATGTGTCCGCGAGTTGATCTTTGTCGCGATCGTCCCTCGCATCGAAGGAAGATCTTCGCTGGTCGTTTGAACACCGTGAAGGTGCAACACGAGTGCCCATGAAGACCCCGACCGAGCAGCGAGAGAGATGATCAGAGGCCAATCAACAATGGGACCCGGACGGCTCGAAAAAGCTTTTTATTCCCATGGGTTGGCTTTGTCTCGTCTTAACAAATATGAGCAGGAGTTGATGAGGATCTTCCTTAACTACTCTATGGACGGGTAAGTCTTAAGTTTTTATGATAGTGTTTAAAATTTTTATTATAGTGTTTAACGATTTTCTAATGGTGTTTAATGTCTTTAAGTTATGATTTAATTTTTCTACTTAACATTTAATTATATATAATATCATTTAACAATTGATAATATCATTTAAACATTTACAATATGGTCTTATTATATACATTATCGTTTAACCTCGAGCATGTCATGGGTGTGGAAGAATGACTGTCGGCCATTTCACGGGACAAATTGTACCATGCTGCTTGAGGGGAAGGAGATGGTCACGAGATGATGTGATGGGCAGCTTTTCGTATGCATTATACAAAAAGTCGCTGAGCAAAGAGCCATATCCTTACAAAAAGCGGCGCCTCCATCACCCGGACCGCTTGCGCTTTTTTTATGTCAAAGCGGGGCGACTCACATGAAACAATTATGGCTATGGTCGGGGATGCTGTCGCAACTGCTGCAAGTTCAAATTGTCATCCTCCGGATAATCATGAATGGTCACTTCCATGTCGTCGTCCTCGACAATGATAAACAAGAATACGGGCATTATTCTTCATGTCAAGAGTACGATAAAGAGCAGCGTTGGACATGGTAAGATCTTTAATTATGTCCGATTAATAGTGTTTGGTATTTAATCGGTATTCTAATCTCAACTTGCATATCTCGGCAGTAGGAATCTATTCGACAATTGTGTCGATATGCAATTCGGCGAGTCGGCGACGGTAAAGTACCCACTCGTGCACGACATGGAAACCCCACGCCAGAAACAAGGAAGCGTCGATTGCGCCGTCTACGTCATGCGGTTTATCGAACAATTACTTTGGGGTGAGAGTTACGGCTACCATGAGACGGGCGTTCCTTACCTCGAGATTAAGATATGTTACCCGCATACTTAAGGAGGGAGGCGGTCGGTGTCCATGACAAAGGGGGTCAGTCGCTAGCGGGTTAAGATTTGTGACCGAAGAACATGTCTTGTATATCTCGATGTCGATTTTGTTTTCGAATGTAAACTCGGACATTCAATTCATTGTTTTCGTTTTCGAATAACATGACTTGTATATCTCAATGTAAATTTTGTTTGTTTTTCAATTGTAAAGGCGAGGTTAAATTCCATTCGGTTTCATTTCATTGTTTAATTTACGTTGTAATTGTGTACATTTCCGTTTAATTGTTTAAATATACCATATATCGTTTAAAATAACAATGTCTTTGTTTAAATACATTCAATTCGTTGTAAAGAGTAAGAGTTTAAATATGGAAAGTTGCCCATCAATACACGATGTTTTCCACATCGTCAAATGGCACATTTACAATGCCTAGTCGTGACGATTTCATTGCAAGATAAAGTCGATTATGAGCCCGGATCCATGGCGTGGCTGCAATGTAACTTCGCGGACATCAAGCGCTTGCGACTCGATCCTCTTTCGTCTAGGCCGCCCGAGCTGCCTTCTCGTCGCGGTCGATAAGCGAAGCTCACGATTTCCGTCACGAAGGCTGTCGTTATCGGGTATGGGAATATAGCTTCCTTATCGCCCTGAGTTTGTAATTGTCGGCGGTGAAGTACCCAGCTAATAAATCAATGATGCGTTGGTGTGCATGCGCATTATTGTAGCACAAGCGTGTTTGTAAAGGATACCATAAACTTGCCACCCGACATGAACAAGTTACGATGGCGAGATCTCTGAGTTCTTTGCTTTGCAGTCGATCACTTCGTAGCGATCATCGACACTGATGACCAACACGAAGATTTGAGTTTGTCCTCAACAATGATCTCTACCTTGAATGTATGTACGGGCATAAGTGGGTCTCCCATTTGTTACGCTTGCTCACGCCCGGTTACATAACATGCGCATCAACTTGAACCTGGCAAATAAGGTTAAACAAAGACAATAATGGTTAAATAATTCGTAAACATGTTTAAACATTATTGTAAATATTTCTAACGAAAAGGATTAATATTTAAAAAGTCGAGACAAGTGTAATTAAACAAAAGATTGAGAATGTTTAAAGGTTAACACTAAATGTTAAGTGTAAACCAACATTCGCGAACCTTATGGAGTCGACCATTTTTACGTCACCGGTAAATGACGAGCTTCCTTGATCCAAGCATTGAGCGACTCCAGCGACGTTTGAATACATCTCACCCCAACGATCACCTCTAAGCAGATAATTCGACCAATGTGCCATATCCGATTTATTAATCAACCGGTGATGAGCTTGGGTGATGTGGCTGCGAGTTCATTCACGGTATCATCAAAATCTTTAGCCGTGGATGCCCACGCAATGCGGAAGCATATAGACCAACACTCCTCCCTCAATGCCTTCTCAAGTCGACATTGGCTTTTCATAAAATTGGCCTCCAAATGTCGAAGGCGGTATGCATGTGGCGAAGAAGGGAAGACTCTCACAATTGCGCTCACAAGGCCCTTGGACTGTCCGACACGAAAGTAATTATCTCATGATAATCTCCATCCTCGTATAAAAGCATCGCCCTAACTTAGATATGAACCAAGTCCAATTGGCATCGGTCTCGTTGTCGACTATACCGAAGGCGGCGTGGAAAAACCATTATTTCCATCTTTCCTGTGGCACCCGATGAGTGTACCCGATATTTTTCCAAGGAGGTGGGTACCATCGAGAAGCAATGACACCTGCAAGCCCTCTTGAATCCCTACAATACACGCGTCTGAAAGAAAAGAATGCACGTTTAAAAGCGATCACCGTCTCTTTCCACGATCGTAGCGTTGCGGGATTTGTCTCGACCACCTTATCCACATACCAAAGCAAGCGAGTTGTAGTCGGAGATGTCGCTGAGTCGAGGACCACCCGGGCATGCTCTTTTTCCCAACCAAGCCTGCTTGTATGGTATGTGGACACCATGTTACCACAACATGCCCCTTCCGAATGTCGATGGCCTTGTACGAGGGGCGGTCCTTGAGCTTGTGAATCACTCGTGCGCTAACCCATTTTTGGGCGCTTTCGGATGTGACACGAACCTATGCCACCACCGCAAGTGTGTGGCCAGGGTTGATTGTCTTGATTCGAAAGTATTTTTTTGTTATACTCTTTTTTGATGCATGAAGGCGCTAATGACAACCATCGGCAGCATTCCACGATCGCTCGATGTTTTTCGTTCTTTATGAATTTGAAGTCAAAATTCCTTTTTGATTGCATGATTTGAGTACATCCCTGAAATGTTCGACACCGTCAAAAGCGTTGTCCAATATCCAGCAACGACGCCCGGAATGATCGGCGAGGAAGAAAGACATCCACACGTGGGAGTCGCCATGGGGATGAGCAGGGAGCACTCGCGAGATCACGAATTCACCTGCAACACTTGATCGAAATGAAAAGATCAATATGTTAAGCGAGAGAATATAATGTTTAAGTGATAATGACAATATTTAAACGTTAAATTAAATACTTAAGCAGTTAACTAATAACGTAAACGACTAGTACAAGATGTTAACTAGTGACGGACATATTTAAACACTAATGACCCCAGACAACTGGAACAATTAAAAGAGAAGGAACTTACAACGAGTAAAACTCGTTTTCATTAGGATTCGACAATGGCACATTTTCTGTCTCGACGACAAGATCAACTACAGCACATTTGAAGATGGAGTGCACGTGACACATCCAGCTGTAAGTCAACATCGTTTTCTATTAGGGCAAACCGTTTTTATATCCATCTGGTGTGATGAACTTAACCCTGACAAGAGAAATTTCGAGACCCCATCGCTCACATATCTCAGCTAACACCAACTCCCAAGAAGTTTGAGCCGTGAACATTAGCACTCTTCCCTCCCCGTTGAATCTAGCAATACCACAAAAACTCTCCATAATATATCGGCCGAAAACCAAATTGTACAAACCAAATGAAATGAAGAACAAAAATAAGCCGAAGAAGAAGAAGAAGAAGAAGAAGAAGAAGAAGAAGATGTAAACAACAAAGCAATGAGCGAGATAGGCAAACAAAAATGCATATATATATATCACCCTATCGCGATGAAGACAAAAAGTGCATAGAGGTTAGACTAGGCGTGATGTGATTGAGGGCGGTATTTTTTTCCTCCATCCCAAAGGGCAAAAAGAAAAAAATATATGCCACTGTCGCGATGAAGGCGTATTGTCATCGCTCGACATGAGTATCTGTTTAAACGTCAAGCTTTTTATGTTTAAACAGATACATATAGTGTTTAACATAGCAATTACCGGTTTAAATAAAGTCTATATCATGTAAATAATACGTAAAACGTTTAAATATAGTGACTTAAGCTGTTTAAAAATATATGTTATTGTTTAAATTGAATGCTTTCAATCGACATCAGCGTTGAAGATGGGTACCTCACGGGTCACTTTGTTTAAAACATCTTTACGTATTTTTCTTAAACACCGTTGTCATTGTTTTAAAGAGTAACTTGAGTATTGTTTAACTTTTTCTATTGTTTACAATGGCGTTCTTTTTGTTTCCCACATTGTTTTTTTATTAGGTGCGTGTTTAAATTTCGAAGTTCACATTCAAATAAAACATTCGTTTACAACATTTACAAAACATTTACAACATTTACAACATTTACAACATTTACAACGTCCTCTCGGACTTTCGACACTCACGACTCGACCCTCAGTATAGCGAAACAAGTGTCCAGTACATTCGAATGCTCACAGTGGTTGCATAACATGTGCATCAACTTGAACTGCACTAACGTACAACATTAAAAAAAGGTTAAACAAACACATTCATGAAAAAGCGACTATTAATCAATGTGTCATGGTCGGGACTTAAGCGAAGATACTCGATAGTTAAACACGAGCGTAATAGTTATACAGCGACGTAATGTTCTTAAACGAGTAACAAAAAAGTCTCAAGTGATAAATATCAACCCCATCTTAAAGGATGTTTCACGATCTCCCTCCTCTAGAGAATCCTCCGCAATCACGTCAATACGTGAAAACTTTCTTTTTCTTACCCAAGTCGAAAAGCTCGCTTAATTGCTTGCCGTCGTCCATCCATCTGGAGAATCCTCCGCATTCGAGAAATTATCACGAGCATTTTCGACTGGGCGAGAAAAAGATAGTTTAACTTGTTGCGTGATTACGGCTGATGATTCTCAAGATAAGGAAGGAGGTTCACGAAACATCCTTTCGAGATCAGAGTGGTTGTCCATGGGAAGAGGAGGAAGAGGAGGAGGAGGAGGATGATGAGGACGACGAGGAGTGGTTGTCCACGGGAAGGTTTCTTCCTGGTTATTTATGGTGTGAAGTCCACAAGCGGTGACTCTTCATATCCGAGAAAAAAATTAAAGCGCACGGTGGACCCGACATTGGTCGATGACAACGAGCGGGTGTTCGGGATATTTATGTTACCGTGCATAAGAATTAATGCCGTCATTAATTCTTATGCACGGGATACTATAACCTTGGCACTGCCACGTGCCACCCTGCCAACAATTCGGATCAAGCGAAAAAGATCACCGTTTTTATCGCGAGACTTTGAGAATTTACACGTTAATATGAAAAAGTTATACATGTAAAGATAATATTAAGCGGAGATGACAAGTATTAAACGGATATGACAATTATTAAACATATTAGTAATATATTTAAACGGATAATAGCAAATAGTTAAACATTATTTAAAATATACAAATAGATAACCATAAACGAGAAGAACTTTACAACGAAATGAACTCGTTTTCAAACGGAGACGACAAATCAAATAGTGGATTTAATGAACACCCTTATTTAATTGATTCTAATTTAATAATTATTTGAAAAATACCTTTAGATGTTCCAAATATAATCCTTTGATGTGCTAAATTTGTTCCTTGAATCGTTGTATATCTTCTAGCATCGAACAACGTACCATGCATCTAGACCACACACTGGAATCTAGAAAATGTCTCTTCTTCCTTTCCAACTAGCGGTTAGGGTTAGAATGGGAGAGCGATTTGAAAATGATCTCATAGAGAATAGAATTGATTGATACTAAGGTTAAAGAGGATTTATATTTATAGAAACTTAATAAATCATGATAAATGTTATTATATTATGAAGTCCTAATAGAAATATGAGTCATGAAGCAACTAAAACTACTTTTGTCTTCGAGTTCTTATAATTTTGATTAATTATTCGACTCCATTGAACTTTAATCAAAATTTAAACTTAAGACAATACCCTAGACAAATTTGCAATTTTACTCATCCCATTTATTCACCCCTTTTCTCCTTTTCCTTTCCCTTTTTCATATCTTCATTTGCATTGTTCCCTCTTGAATGAGCAAACCCCCTATTTGATTTACTCCAGTACTCTCATATTTAGAAGCTCATCCATCCCCATTTCATCCCTTTGAAGCTATTAAGTTATGTAATCTTTTCTCTTGGTTCTCTCTTTGCATCTTCCCACATTCTTCATCCCTAGTAGGATAAAACTAGGGTTTATGGTAGATAAGAAAGAGGAGATTGGTTGTTGCTCCATTCTTGTTTGAGAGGGGTTAGGATTATTGATAAAAGTTATATCTTTCTATTTCCTCCAAACTTGTTCATCCCTTGAGTGATGAATCTAGGGTTTGTGCTTGATGAGGGCTCTTGGTTTGATGTTCTTGTTTTTGCATTGTTGGGAGGGTAGAGAAAGTTGTATCCTTATTTCTCCCAACCTTTATGAAGCCTTGAAACCATTGTCTCCCTTGAATTTGGAGTTACCGTCGCTCAGTCATTGTAGCATTGAGAAATCCACTTCAATTCTCTTGTTTTTCCTAGCCTTGAATGGAATTCCTCTCTATTGGAATTCTTTAGAATCTTTTGGATTCAAGTTGGAGTCATACCCCGAGCCTATAACTAGTTTGCATAGCATTTAGACTTAAGAGTTTTATTCTCACTTTCATTCTTCGCCCCTCTCCTTGGTTGTTAAGCTATTATGTTTAGGAGGAGAGGCGCCGACAAACGGCATAAAGCTGGCGGAGGAGTAGCATCCATGAAGAGTTTTAGTTCTCCAAATTTGTGAGTGGATTATATGTAGTGTAAAATTTTATTAGGGATAAATTAATTTTATTTCCTTGGTATATGTATATTCTATGTTATCCATATGAAACCCTTATAATGCTTCATGCGATGTTTTATATTCATTCTTCCGAACCTTTGATAAGTGCTTGTTTATACATATTGTAGCACATCTCTTTATGTATATCAAATATAATTCTTAGCATATATTTTCAATAATATCATGTATTTTGTGTTCTTTTATATAATCAGAGTGTATGAAAGAGATTTGAGAAGAAAGGAAGTAAATATAGCTAGAGTATTTTCTGAGGTTCCTTTGCGAGCCACAAGAGCAAACACATGGGCTGGAACATGTACATTGGAGTATGTGCTGATTTCCTGGAATTCTAAAGTCATTTGACATCCTAGGAGGGTACAAGGATAGTCATACACATGTATACCAGCCTGTGCATTATTTTCAGAAGCTATTTTAGCCGTATGAATCACCAGGAAGGTACACACCCTTCCATACGAAAATGTGGTCTCACATGGGCAGCCACACACTTGTGTATTGTAGTAGATTACTATAGCAACGTTACTATAGTAGAGTTATTGTAGTATTGGGAGAACAGTACACAGGCATCCATATGACCATATGGGAGCCCCTGTGGAACCTCGATTTTTGGTTATAAAAGGCTGCTCAAACTATTTTTAGGCATTTTTCCCCACAAGTTCGAGAGGAGAAAGTGGCTAGGATTTGGAGATGAAGTCTTTACACTCAAGGGAGCGTTCCTTCACCAAATTTCATCAATTATTCCATTATCATATCCATTAGGGGAGTCACTGACGATTTGATTCAGAGGTGGTATACCTAGCTTTGTCAAAGGGATTCTTAAAGATGTTGGAGTGGCTCATCAAGACCATCATTACGAATCCAAATGGGGGTTTCTTTATGGATTTTACTTGTTCTTATTCATTGATTGATTCGATTTTGTATTGCTCTATGGAGAGCTAAACCCCTAGTTGGTACTTGGGCATGTAAACCCTATAATCTAATCTTGTATCAACTTTTATTGTGCTTCCTTTAATTGAGTTTTTATGTTGAGTTTCAATCTTGTGTTTTCATTGCCATGCAATCCCTATTAGCTATCTAACTTGATTGTATGTTCTAATCACTCTAGTGACAAGAGAGATCAATGCTAGAGTTAGATTTACTGAAATTGAAGAGGATTGAGAGGGTGAGTCTTGAGGTAGTGGAGCGTCCCCTTTCTCTTTCGTTGTGATTTACCCTACCTTTGTATTTCAAGAACTCTTTGTAATCGTATGTGATGTGAGGCATCAAGAGAACTCTCTACCATGACCTCGTATGGGATTAGGGATCTTTTGCCTAGAGATAGGGTTTGATCTATTCTTAAAAATTGGATTTATCATTTAGGATCCTTAGAACTCCTAGTAGTCATATATGGTGTGAGGCGTTGAGAACTCTCCGCTAGGACCTAGTAGGGGAGTAGTCATCGGCTGCCTAGATTTAGGGACCAGTGTGTCTTTGAATTTCCCATAACTCAACCATACTCATATAGGAAGCATAATATCAGTCCAACACTTATCATAAGATTCTAGGGGGAACATTGTTATGGTATCCCATTTATTTTGATTGATTCCTCCTTGTTTCTCTATTTGCTTGCTTGTCTTTTCTTGTTTACTTACTTGCGTAATTAATCATTTCACTTCATTGTTTATGCTAGATAATGAGGTTTATAGTTATTACTAGTACTTTTGTTCCCTATGAATTCAACTACCTAACCCGTTGAGTACACTTTATTACTAAGTGACCCGTGCATTTGTCGTCACACAAGGGGTGTGTCAACCTTTGTGTTTTATGAGTATTTGGGTCCGCTTGGACATATTTATCTATATAAATATGCTGCAAACACAATTTTGTGCTTAACATTTATGGGTTGTGAAGATAAGCACATGTTATCTATGGCTTGATGTGTTTATATATAGATGATTGTTTCATTTGATGAAATGTCTAGTTCTTCCATTTTTGTTACTATCAGATGATTTAAGAATAGTTTTAGAATATGATTTATCCCATGATCATTTAGTTTTCCACAAATGTTTTGAATGGTGAAAGGTGGGAGAGCCCGATCTATTGCAGTAAAAGGGTCCCAATGGACCAGCTTGTGGAGATAGCATGGTTAATCCCATTTAGTGGAACTCTATCAGTTGGCTAGAGAAGACGTGATTGGGTGAGGATTGGTCTTCATTAGTATTAATAACCTAGGGACATCATATGGGATGCCAAGGTTTGTAAGGCCTTGGCAACTCCGCAACTGGTTGAGGCCAAGATTAGAGTTAGAGAGATTTTAGGCCATTGAGTTTTGTTGACTATGATATTCCTAGCATTTCAAAAACCCTTTATTCCCAAAATTTCTTAAATTGTGAAATATTTTGTGCTTCGAACATTCTTTTAAAGGCAACAATTTATCAATATATTCATATTTGGAACTAATTGTGTATTTACTTGTATACTACTCTTATATTGAAAACCCCAGAAGTGTGCTTAGAGGTATTTTATGTCTCCATGGAATGAATAAAATTGTAGAATTCCATTTGTATTCACAAGGCCTTTGTTTGAAACTAATTATTTATCAATAAATTCTTGTTTGGATTTGATCATGGTTCTTTTGGATAACATTTTATGTTGATCACTCTTAATTTGTAAATATTGGTATTTTACACATTTAGAATTTTTAGTGAATTTTTTACTTTTCCTAGAACCTTTGTGATACGCCCCTTGCATATAATCCACAAGTGCATAGGTTGTAAGAAGTATTATAATGTACTCCAAGGTTTGGTAGTCGAATAATTCATAGGTACCAGCTCTAGTAGAACTTCTTCACCCTCTATTATTAAGCTGATGGAAAGATATTGACGTTGCTAAAACTAAATGTGTAAATTAAGAATTAAGGCAGAGAGAGATAATAAATCCAAATAAATTCAGGGAAGAGAGTGGTGTCCTCGGCTCAACCCTCTCAAGACATGTATAGATTTCCTATATTAGCTATTAGTAGAGCATTCTCGGATAGTGGAGATTCCTAGAGTAGTTGCTCTCTTTGGTCCAGACAATTAACCCTAATCCCTTATGGTAATAAAACATTACTCTCAAATTTTATAATTCTCCGTGAATCCCTCTATTAGGTTTAACCCTAATCTGAAGAGTTCGACACCATGCACTCTATCTCTAGGCATGCATTCAACCCCTATCTTTTTTGTGTTACTGATGCACTCTCCGCAAGTATATGGGTCGCACAGAAGTAGTAAAGTGGTACCCCGCGAGGGGTAGGGTTGTCGAACCTCAGGGACTGGACTTAAAGTACAACTCTTCTTCAGATGTCTAGTTAAGCAAGAATTGGGTTGTTTTAAAGAATAGAAACAAGCTAACAAGGAAAGAACAAATGGAGATGTCGGGTGATTAGGACTGAGATTTTAACAACAAGAGAGCAATGCCCAAGATGATCCCTATGAGCTATAGCATGCTGACTTGCTTCTAAGTCCTACCAGGTACATTTTAAGATTCAAGTGTGTGCTCAAAAGCAATGTTGCATCTATGGTTCTCATGTACACCAAGTTTTGCCAAGATAACTGTGCATTTCAAACACATTGAGTTTTGCAATCACACAAGGTAACTACAACTATGGTAATCCATAAACCAAGTTTTACCAAAGCAACTGTGCACAACAAACTTATCAAGTTATGCAACACAAGATTTAACACAAGAATCAAAAGAACTCCGTAAATATTAAAAGCAAGTAGTCAAAGCATACAAAGCATCATAGTTCACATCCTGGGGCACCGTGGACGGTTAGCCCTCATGGATAGGTACAGAGAGGAAGATAAAGAGAAAGAACCAAGAACCAAGGGAAGTAGACATGACTCCCTTCATCACAGGATAATCTTCCTAGTCGAGCTCCGATATGCTAACTCCACTTCCCTTATTCCTCTGACTCATCCTTGATCCCCTTAGAAGGTGTGGTGAAGCTTGATCTTTGCTTTCCTCAAAGTCCTCCCGGTGGAGAGAAGAATCCCCGATCAAAGATGAGAGTGAAACCCTAAAATCTAGAGTAAAAGGGCAGTTTCGGGCTCGGCACGGGCTAAGCACAGTCGTGCTTAGACCATGTTTCCTCGGTTGGGCTTTTGAGTGAATTGACTAAGCGCTTACCTGAATTTTTTAGTGATCAGGAGCACGATTGTGCTTGGATTGTGTTTCACTTGAGCTTGATCGTGCTAGGAGCAAGCGAAGCTTGCTTCTCCTAGAAAATGCCTTAGAATTGAAATATTCAGTGGGAGGAACACGCTAGTGCCCCGACCTTGTTCGGCCTGAGAGCACCCACCTGCTTAAGTTTTCACTGAGCATCCCTCCAGACAGAGATAATCAGTGGGACAGAGCATGATCGTGCTCTGCCCATGTTCAGCTTGAGCACTTAGCAAATATCTTCGTTCTTTGCTCATTTCATCACCGAATTCACTCCAAATTGCTTCGAACCCCAAAATCTTGCACATGGAACAACTATACCCAGAATAGCACTGAATATACACAAAATTATGCTAAAGGATGAGAAAAATAATGAATTGAGGGTAAATAAATATGATGTGAAATACACTCATCAGTTACCTAGCATGAAGGATTTCTCAATTGTTGCCATGTAAATCGGATATGCAATGAAGGCTTTCGCACAATGTAAATTGAAAGCGTGAGACAATATAGACTATTCACAAGAATACTCATTGCTAATATATGAAAACAAGGAGAACAAATATAAGTCTTGAGATTCATGGACACAACCGGTGAATGTCAGCTTAGCCTCTCATATTCAAAAGTAGTATGATTGAATCAAATTTTAGAGAAAATAAGGAAATCATAGTGAAACTCCCTCAAACTCCTCTCTAAGATTGCAATGGAATCCAATAATGGAGAAGACAGATTTATGAAATGCACACCTCCGAACCTCAAAGGAAGTTTCAATTTCCCCTTGATTTATTGCCTTTGGCTCTCCCCTGAAAACTTTAGCCGTCCTTTCTATTCTCCGAAAAAAATTCCCTCAAATAGTCTAACTTTTGGGTTAAAATATGCAGGTTTGACCTATGCACTACTGTGAATGTAGAGTATTTACAGTTGTGCACTTTAATGGTGAATTACGGGGCTCGAATCATGTGAAAAATCAATCTCTAGAGATCTGTACTGCCTTAAGCATGACCGTGATTTTTGAAGCACATGCTTGCAAGGGTTTGGTTGCTTGTGCTTCTTCAATTCTTCAAAACAATTTGTAAACTGCACGGGCATAAACATGGTTTTGTAGAGAAAAGCTAGCCGATGCTTAACCATGCATTAAAAATTCTCAATACCTTTGATTTGCACAGCTTCAACATGGTTGTAGCATGCCCGTACTCTTCTCTAGAATGCTATCTTCTTCCTTGTTTAGCTCCGATTTGCATGTATTCTCTTTCTTTTCTGCAACTTGTTTTCCTTCCCGTTAATGCACAAAATACTCAAAGTAGCACTAAAATATAGAAAGTAATGTTAGAAGACAAGCAAAATGCATGCAAAATATATGTAAATCATGTGTATAATGTGCACTTATCGCTTATGTTTGATATGTATTATTTTTATCAAAGGCATATTTACTTAGTAAATGGTGAATTGATTTCATGACCTTTTGAAACTATGCTAGTCCACTCATTAAGTATCTCTGTTACAAACCCATCCACTATTTTCTAGGTTTTTAGCATTTAGTGCCAACACGAGTAGGCATGGTGCTTACCAACCCTTGGTGTCTTCTTACTTCGAGTCCTGTGTATGTCTTGTTTATGTTTATGACCATATTGAATAAGGAATGGATCCACTAGTGCACCTTTGTTCAGTCCTCACATGGTGTATTGGTTCTTTTTTGGAAAGTTCTTGGTTGTATCTTGTGGTTCATATTTCTCGCAGAAACCCTATTATCCTATCTTTGGAATATTTCAACTTGTTATGCTATCTTGTTTTACGTTTCCAATATTGTATATTTTTTTTGGCATCTTGTATTCTTATTGCTAAAGCCCTAGAAATCTGAATGGCTTGCGGCTATTTGAAGCTAGGGTGTTGCTCGCCTTTCCTTGAATTGTCACAGTGGTCATCACGAGCTTGTCCTATGGAGCAGGCTATGACAAAGATATCCATCAAACCCCCATAGAAATTTGAGCGAGAAACTCCTAGTCAAGGGTGACCAAAGAAACTTGTCAAAGGTTAAGAGAAAAGTCTAATGGAAGTGTAAGGTGGAGGTGAGGAGAAATTGGCACTAAGAAAGTGGAGATGTACATTTTATTCTTATTATCATGAATTTATTAATAGTCATGTTAATGGCTACATTAATTATGTATGTTTTTCTTGTTTTGGGCCTTAGATATATATATATATATATTATAGTACTGTGAGTCTAAGACAGAGGATTGTATCTTACAGTTTACCATCTTGATTGGATGGGAGTCGACACTGAAATATGTGAATGTTTGAGCCTTGAAGCTCCTCTGGTGAGAGTGAAGTACTTAATTCTAGTGGTCATTGGATGATGTCTAGTATTAGCTTAGAAGATTTCTTCCAGCAAATTTGCAATATTCACCATATATTTAAGAATAATATAGTTGATATGATAGTCGAGGTGGTGAATGGAATGAAAGAGGACTCCTCTGGTGGTCACTGATGTGGTAAATATCATATCCATTTTCTCTTTCACTTCTTGGATCTAAGTCCCACATAATTTAATGTCACCTTTTAGAAGTGGATGATGTGTATATGATTCATATAGGAAAATTGTGATCATTCTTTTGTTTTTATGCCTATTTTAATGTTTTTGTCCTTATTAACTGGGTTGTGGCTAGAACTTTTATTATGTCTATTGTTTGTTGTTTATGTTTACATATTTCACTAACTATTTATTTTTTCACTTTTGCTTACATATTTTACTAACTATTTATTATTCATATTGCCACAATTAGGAATCCATTAACAGGAAGCACTTTGTTTAACCCATGCCCTTGTTGCCATCAAGGATACTAGGGGATCCATAACAATATCGAATTCTTCATGAAATTCAGACTTAACTACAGTTAGTTAACATTATAAAAGTGCAAAACACTTTAAAGATGCATTGTGTGACTTTGCTATCAATTGCACTTTCAACTTAATGGACATCCAAAAGCTTGAAAGAAATGGCTTAGTAGGTAAGTGATAAGTGCTTGAAAGTGCATATTTTATATATCTTTTATACTGCATTTAGTATGAGATTTCACATGTTTAGCAGCAAACTAGCACTTAATTTCATTCTTTTGTACACCATGATCTTTTATTCCTTCTTAGGGCCAAAGAAGCAAATATGAAGGCATTTTGTAGCAAAATAGATCAACTTGTTGAACCAGAGCATCACCACGGTTCATAACAGTTGTGGTGATATCTCCCCACAGCCATTATTCACATGTATCATAGCTGTTATTAAGCCGTGGTAGTATGGAATCACAGAGAATAACACAGAAGTCATAACAGCTATTGTGAATCATAACGGTCATGACCAATCCACATAATGCCTAAATAGACCGTGCCAGGGTGCGACTTGGGGCCCAAGCAAGTAACTTACTCACTACAGCCTCCACAACGTGTGAGGTGAGGCCGTGGCAGACTCACTACTATAAATACCCTAGGGTTTTTAATCAAAGAGGGGATTCTTTTCCTAAATTTGGGAAAGACAGCTAAATTTTTGGAGACCTGTGCGGCTGAAGATGATTTCCATTAAAATTTTAGCATATTTCGGTGAGTTTTCCAAGGAAGATTCAACGCTCATCAACAGTGGAGTGCGCACGAAGAGATTTGGCATTCTTTTGATGATCTTGGGATCTAATCGACCTCAACCATTGGCAACCATATTTTAGAGAGTTAGTCTAGGAATTATTTTGATTTATTTGCTTTTGATGATTTCTATTCATTGATCAATATTTGTATATCCATTAGAGGACACCAATTCCAGGGGAATTTTAGGTAAAATTTATCTTGATTACTACTGGTGATTCTTTATTAGCAATTCATCATTCTTTCTAGTCTTTTGTGAATCATTGCATGTTTGCTTAATGATATTTTGCTGATGTGGGTGAGGAAGATATACCCACACATTAGAAGACCCATTCTCTGTTAGATCTATGCATGCGCCAAGAGGTTAGGTATTGCTAGATCTCTAGATTATGGTTTGATTAGATTTCTAGATTAGGATTTGATTAACCCTTCTAATGGAGTTCTTGAACTTAAGACGGACATAGGAGGCTGGCAGGGACGGAACCAGGACTTGATAGTAGGGGGGCTGAAGCATAAAGGCAAAACAAAAAAGTAAAAAGTAAAAAAATAATCTAACAAAATAATTATTTTAAATGAAGAATAATGTGCTAATATAACCAAAATTTGAATATACATATTAAAAAAAATATAAAGTATAATTTAAAATTTTGTTATTACTGATAGAAAATATATGAGATTTTCAATAATTCAACTAATAAGAAGACATCTCAAGTTTGTATTTTTTTTTTAAATATGGTAAAATTGATCATCCTCACTACAAACAACCAAACTATTGTTTATAAAAAAACTTTTATTGTTTCACTCTAGCATATATGGTACATTATAACATATATGTATATATGTTAGGCCTCATGATCAATTCAGACTTTTTTTAAATTACTAAAATTTGTATATAATATTTATTTTATTAAAATTTTGAAATAATAGTAATTTTTAAATTTAAAAATAAAATGTGAAAAAAATGCAACAAGTGGGATTTGAACTTGGGTGGATCAAAAGATCTCAAACCTTATGGATAAACTCACTAACCACTCAACCCACATTCCACACTCTTATTTGTCCAAATATTGTATTTTACATGAAATTAAGTATAGAAAAATCAAAAACCACCAAATCTTATATTGTTTAAAAAGTATTTTCTCCGGCGCCGAGGGGGGAGGGGGGCTTCAGCCCCTGCTAGCGCCCCCTTGGTTCCGCCCCTGGAGGCTGGGGTAGAAGAGATTCTATCTTTAGTTCCTAGTGTTTGGACTTAATTGCCAAAGATTGGGACCATTAGGCAATTGAATTTCCCCTGTCCAATACTAGATTAAATTGTCACACCCTGATGCTATTTCACAAGTAATCATTAAGGGAATCTTCATACGATCCCACAAACTCCTTCTAATTGCACTTGGCAATCTTTAATTATATTGTATTAATTTGTAAAAGTAGAATTAAGAAACACCATAGATGTTTAGGCTATTAATTAAGTGAAAAGTAAGTAATATGTGCCTCTCGCAATTCCCTGAGACATACTACCCTCGTGCTCACCCATGAGGTATTACTTGATGACCTATGCACTTGCAGTAAGTACACACGTATAATAAGCGTGCATCAGTAAGCAATTAAGAAACTCCAGGTCATCTTCTTTACTAGGTTGTGGATACACAATAGCCACATATATTGCATGGCCATAGTGTTCATCTACCATACAAGTAAGCTTTGATGATTAAAGAGTTGGCATGGGAAATTCTCCATGGATGTGATATAGCAAGCTATAATGTACTAATATCATATGCAAGTAAAATCGTTGAAACTAACCTAGGTAATATCATTATCATTGACAGGGATGGCGATTAAGTTGTTTACGAGTGTGTGTGTGTGTGTGTCTGTGTGTGTGTTTTTTATTTTTTTTATTTGCATTCATGTATTAATAGTTTTAGGAGGGGTTGCAGATTCTATTGTTCTTTGATAGAACTCATCTACTAAGATTGTATGATGGCATCCTCTTAGGTGTAATAGGTAAGGATGGTAAAGAAGGATCTTCCCTTTAGTGTTTGTTATTGTGAATAATGCAACCGATGAGAATTGGACATGGTTCATATTGACTTTAGTGATGCATTATATACTGAAGATGACTATGACAAGATTATTATATTCACCTTAGATCAGTCCAAAGGCCTTGTCAATGCTATTGCAAAGGTTTTCCTTTCCTCTCCATATGCTTGTTGTTTACAACATCTTCATGTGAACTTCCTTAAAACAAATGGGTGGCTAGGAAAGGTTTTAAAAGATGAGTGCTGGAGCTTGATTGCCAAGGTGGTGTATACCTACACAACAACAAAATGCAAGGATGTTGTGGATGACCTCTTACTCATGTCAATGCATATGCATTGTTAATTATTCTAAACATTAGTGCAATTATTTGTTTAGCCTATGCCGATTGGATGTGATGTATTTGATTGTCTTAGAGTTATTCATTATTGAAATAAGGAAAGTATGCCACCCTCTTATGTGCAACATGGTGGACTAAATTAGGTGTGCCCCTTAAGCATGACCTCTAGTTGAAAAATACCATATGTATTTAGTGCTATTTACTTGCTCTATTTCAAGTTATTTAAGTTTATTGTCAATTGTTTTTATTTGCTTTTACTATCTTTTCTTTAGTATTCTTGTTTACTATTGGTATATTCAATTTCCCTTCTCTACTATTTTCCACTATTCTTTTTTTCTGTGTTTGTGCTTAGTATTTATTGTTACTGTTTACTTTTGTTGTCCTCAATTTAGTATTTTACAATTATATTTAATGCCTAACCATTCTATTTAATTTAATATATAAATTGTAGACATTTACCTGCAGATTAGATTGCCTCATTTTGCATTGGTGGGAGGTTCTAGTTGATGAATATGATATACAATCACTGTGAACTATGCCAAGAATGAAGTACTCACCTTTGTCCTGAGATTCACAAGAAGATTTAGGTGATAATGGAGGAAATTTGGTGGTACATTATAGGTTATTTGGATAGAAAAAAATTTCAAGTAGTTGACCATCAGAGTAATTCTTTCAATTTAATATAGAGAGCATGCTTCTTTCAATGTTGGTGGGTATATAAGCCCCATGTAAAAATGCTTGTGCAATAATCATGCAAATCGATACAAATTTTCATCATTTCATGGATGATTACCACATTGCCGACTTATACAGAGCAACATATATGAACCCAATATTCCCCATGATCATGACAAATGGAATGACATGTCTATTCATCTCCATCTTTGAACACTTGTCTCAAAGAAAAGGCTTAGCCCCTCGAAGCATAGGAGGATTGAGCACAAGTGTTTGGTATGCAAGAGTTATGCTACAATCATTCTGAAGAAGTACACATGATAAGGCTACTTATATGATTGTAGACTATAAGAGCACAATATACCCATTTACTTTGAAATGCCACTTCAATTGTTATGCCAGTGGTTACAAAGAATTTCACACAAACTTGCTTGCAAAAAATGTACCACTAGTAATGAATACAAAAGTTAGAAATTTATGGCTAACATAGATACACAATTAGAGAGATTAATTATTGCACACAACCGACATGTGCTGAAAAATACTTGATAATAATATTGAAAGCCTAAATAAATTAGTAAGAAAGAGTAACGATATATGCACATAATAGCCTTCTTAAATAGCTTCCATGTCAATCTTTCTCTCTAATAATATCCCTTTCTCTAAAAATGATAATATAAAAACTAGTACCTCTTTATCAACTTAGAGGTGAGGATTTTAGGGTTTAGGGTTTTATAGGTTTTGGGGCTTTATGGTTGTAGGATTATTATTTTATAGTGTTTTATAGAGTTTAGGTTAGCATTTATGTGATTGTATGAATCATTGTAAATTTTCTTTGATATGGTGGAGCATATAATTCAGGTGTTTGTGGATGACTTCTCTATTGTTGGAAGTTCATTTGACAATTGCTTGGATAATATATAATTGATGTTGAAACGATGTGTGGAAACAAAACTAGTGCTAAATTGTGAAAGATGCCATTTAATTTTGTACAAGGAGTTAATTTTGTATTTGACAAAGATTTTGAATAGGACTTCTTTACTTTGAAAGAGAAACTCATGTCAGTATACATTGTTATGACTCCAAACTAGGAACTACCATCTGAACTGAAGTGTAATGCAAGCTATTATGTATTGGGAGTTGTTCCTGGTCAACACAAAGATCAGGTGTTGGAAGTCACTTGTACTCAATTAGGCTACAATAGAGAAAGAATTATTAGCTATTGTATTGCTTTTGACAAATTTCACTTGTACTTAATTGGGAACAAAATTATTGTCTTTACTGATCATTCAGTAATTAAGTATTTGTTGGCTAAGAAGGATACAAAACCGAGACTTATTTGGTGGGTGCTACTGCTAAAAGAGTTTGAATTAGATATCAATAACAAGAAGGGTTCAGAGAACGTAGTTGTAGGTCATCTTTCTCGACTAGAGTTAGTTGACAACATTTGCTGTCAAACATACCCATTGGTGATAACTTCCCAAATGAGTAACTACTTACAATATGTCATAATTAGCCTCCATGGTATACTGAATTACATTTTAATGAATGGTTTTCCACTAGACTTGGCATACCAATAAAGGAAGAAGTTTTTTTCAGATGTAAAACATAATTATTGAGAGGAACCAATATTGTACAAACATTGCGCTGATCAAATCATAAGTCATTGTGTTCCTGAAAAAGAGATGGAAGATTTGCTTTGGCATTGCCATACATTTGAGTGTGGAGAACACTTTGGAGATAACAGAACCACTGCAAAAATTCTCCAATCAATATTTTATTAGCCAACACTGTTTAAAGATGCTCATGCTTTTGCTGCTTCTAGTTATAGCTGCCAAAGGATACAAAATATTTCAAGGCAGAATGAAATGTCTTTGAAGAGCATACTTAAAGTACAATTGTTTGATGTATGGGGTATAGATTTCAAGGGACTTCACCAGCAATAGTAAGTGATGGAGGTTTGCATTTTTGCAACAAGCCATTTGAATTTCTACTATCGAACTATGAAGTCAAACATAAAACAACACTTGTATGCCACACACAAACTAATGGACATGCAAAAATATCTAATTGAGAAATAAAACAAATTTAGGAGAAGATGGTAAGTAATTCTCATAAGAACTAGGCTAAGAAATTGGATGATGCATTGTGGACATATAGCATAGGTTTTAAAACACCCATTGGAAAGTCCCCATATCAGCTAGTCTATGGCAAAGCGTGCCATCTTTTTGTGGAGTAGGAATGTAAAGCATATTCAGCTATGAAGCAGTTGAACATGGATATGAAAAGAACAGGTGAGAAACATCTTATGAAACAAAATGAGCTCGATGAGTTCTAGAATGAAGCCAACAAAAATACCAAAAACTATAAAAAAATGAATAAAAACTTGGCATGACAAGTTTATCTTCTACAAGAAATTCTACTAAAACAACAGGTGTTCTTATTTAACTCAAACTTATGATTGTTCCCAAGAAAATCCAAGTCAAAGTAGTTTGGACCGTTAATCATCACCAAGGTGTTCTCAATGGTATAATGGAAGTCATTTATCCTGAGAAAGGAACTTTCAAAATTAATGAGCAAGAGTTGAAGCCATACTTTGAAGAAAACTTTGATAAGGGGAAAATGAACATCATCCTTAACTCACCATAAAAGAAAGGGTCGTCTGCCTGAGGATGTTTAACCAAGCGCTACTCGGGAGGTAACTCAAGCATTTTTAATTTATTTCCCTAACTTTTTTATTATTTATTTATTTATTTTATTACATCATTCATTATTATTTTGATTTCTTGCAGGTATTGAAATAAGGAGTAAAGCAAATAATGATAATAATAATAATAATAATAATAATAATAATTAAAAATTAATAAAGAGTGGTGGGCCGAGACTGTAGCACCTCAATGATTCACCCTTAATGCTTAAGCGCTAGTGGGCTAAACGTGTAAACGGGAGACTTCGCAAAGGAAGTAGCCCTAGGTGTTGTATTCATGGCACCTAGCACCTAAGCGACACTCATACAGGCCCCAGCCTAAACATACAGGCTCCTATTAGAATGGTCAATGCCTAAGATCTGTGTTGATGGCACAGAGGCATTGGCCAGACTTTAAAAAAAAATCTAACTCCTGGCCACACATTCACTTTCTCTCCTTTTTCCTCACTTTGTCCCCTTCTCTTAGTCACTTTGACTCCTTTTATTTTCCCTTAATTCCTTTGATAATCTCTTTAATCTTGGTGTTAGATCTTCATCTCCTTGGTGTTTTGCACGGCACATAAGGAGGTTGGAAGTGGTGAAGGGATTTTTGTGGTAATACGCATGTTTCTTCTCATCCAAGCAAGGTAATTTATTATAGTGTTCTTTCACTACGTTGCATCATGTCTAGTTTGTATAAATTCATGGTTTTTATTGCAATGATTAAAATATGGTGCATTAATTAAGGATCCCTTAGGTGATAGAAAGAGGATGTTTTAGAAGAAGGAGAAAATCATTATTGTGAGTGGAATTCCTTTGGTGTGCTTGATTGAAGTAATTTGATTGTGGTGGATAGTTTCCATTGTGTTTGAGTTTAAGTTTGGAGGTACTTGTTGAGGAGTTTGAATGAAAATCCTAGACACTTATTTATCCCAAACCATGGCCCCTAAAGGACATATAGCTTCTACATCTTCGTAGAAACTATTTGACCGTCATCATTTCATAGATTTAGAAGCATCAACGAGATTTCATAAATCAGTAGTCGAAAGAAACCTAATCCTTGAACAAGGTTTAAAACCCTATTGTAGTCATCAACGTAAAATATTTTTAATTATTAAGGATTGAGGATGGAAGGAATTTGTTTAACAACCTGAGGTTGTCATTGTTCTTTAATGATGTAATTCTATGCAAACATGTATGAATATAGTTTAAGTGTCTTTGTAAAAGGCACAATAGTACAATTTGATCATTCCACTATCAACCAGTTTTATAAACTCTTAATATAGATAATGATGAATATAGAACTTATATGAATGAGGAATTAAATTTAGAACAAGTGCTACAGAATATCGAGAGAGCAAGAGCTCAATAGACTATGCAAGGAGATGACCCAATAACTTTTAAAACTTCTACATTGAATAACTTAAGCAAGCCTTAGCTTAGCTTCATTGGATCCAAAATGAAAGCTGCAACTCATTTTAATGATGTTAATAAAGATAGTATAATTTTGTTATATGCTATTATCAAGGGTAAATCAATTGATGGTGGAATACTCATTCATCAATCCATTAGATGCTATAGTAGAGCATCAACAACTAATGGCTTCAGACAATATTCTTTGGTTACAGCTCTCTGTAAAGAAGTTGGTGTTACTTGGTAGTCAAATAATATTGCACCCTAAGAGCCTAATTGATAAGAATTTTATATTAGCATTTAAAAGTTGGATTCACCATTTGTAAGTATTATAGGTGCTAGTTCATCTAGGCCATCTACACCACCAAGACCCTCTTCATCTCAATCTAGTAGTTCCATGTTTGAACTATTTGATTAATTATAGAGGGAGGTAGAAAGCCAAAGGCAAGAGTTAAAAGAATTTTTTTATTATCAAGTGGCATTTAACTTTGGTATAGTGTAGTTGTGCAATCAATGTGGCTTAAACACTAGAACCAATCCAGTTCAGCTCCCATCAGCTCCAATCTTTAAAGAACACCCACTACTAGATGATGACAGTGCACTAGATGAGAGTTGAGATCTTCAAGGGAGTTTTTATTATCTTATTTTATTCCATCTCTTTTATCGCATTGCAGACAATGCGATAATCTTATAATCTTATTTTATTCTTTTTATTTTATCTCTTTATTCAGCTCTTGGGTAGTTGGATGTTGTGCATTACAAATTTGCAATTGATGACTTACCGGGAGAAATGGTTACTTCAAGGGTTGTGTGTAGCAAATAGCCAAAAAAACTGTAAATTATAAAAGCAATAATAAAAATTCAAGTGAACATTGATTTATATAAACCAATCTAGGTTGAAGAATGACCAAATAACACTAATGAAAGGAATTTTAACTGGAGTACAGCTTATTCTATAGTTAATACTGTAGAAAGTGCATATTTTCCTTGGAAGTGAAAATATATTTTGTGATCAAAGTTTTGCATTATTCACTTTCTTCATTTTTATTTTACTAGTGTTTTCTCTATTTTTTTATTCGAGGAAGAACAAAATTCTAATTTTGGGGGTATTTGATGGGTATAATTTGGACTTAATGACATTGATTTTCTTAACTCATGATGAATGTAATGTAATTTTTTTTAATTAATTGTTCTCCCAATCTTGTTGTTTTTGCATTGTAGGAAAGAAGGAGAATGATTTAAAGAAAGAAAATATCGAAAGCTATGAATTGGAAAAGAAATAAGCAAGTTTCAACTATGAATGAACAAGCAAAATCAAAACTCTAGCGCCCAGGCTCTACACTCTCGGAGCCTAGGTGCTATCTGGATAATCAAGTTATAAAAGGGACTAGGGTTAGAGATGGGCAGGAGGACAACACGTAGGTAAAATGGTTGAGAGTGAGGATTCATCTCTAAGCTTGAGTTTTAGTTGTTCTTTGTTTATTTTGATGATGAACTTTATTAATTTGTCAGCCTTGGAACTCATTATGTTCTAAATACCTTTCTATAGGGCTATAATGTAGCTAGACTATGAAACCTAGAGTTGTTTTTGTTTAATTTAATTGATGCTCGTTTCAAAGTTATGTTTGATATTTCAATTTATACATAATGCTTATAATTGCATTTGCTTGATAAAAAATTACATGATTAATAATTCGATTTGAGACTGAGAGGTGACAATTAAATTAGGCCTTAATTGAAATATCATGCAATCATTATAAGATAAAGATATTTGTGTAATTGTATGCATCATTATAAATTTTTAGAATTTAATGAGTTCCATAGAATAATAGTTATCTTAGAGATGATGTTAACTTATCTAATAGAATATACTATTGATGCCTGAAGAAGATCAATAGTTAATTTAAAGAAATTTGTTAACAACATAAGGAATAAACATCAATTGATTGAACTCTACAAGCTAAGTGGAATTAGTCTAGGTGGACTCGGAAACCCTAGAACCTCTAAGTATTGATTTCTCCTGGTCTAAGTATTTCTCTTTTTTTTTTTTTTGAAGTAGATCTTTTCAAAATAAATCTTTTTAATGTCATTAATCAAGTAAAATTAGGGTTAGAGTAATTTTAATAGTTAATAAACTCAATCCTAGTAGAATGATAATTTCTTATCACTATATTATTCATTCACGATAGTGTATACTTGCATTTCAAAAAATTTCACAACAATTGGTTTAGGTATTTCTTTGGAGAATCATGCATCATTAGTACAAAGATGTTAATGACATCATCAGATATTATTTGGTTGCCATCCAACATAGCATACTGATGAGCATGACTTGCGTGCCCCAATTCATTGCTCCAGACCATTGTTCTAATTCAATGTTGATAATCAGGTGATAAACAAACAATGCTCAAAATCTATTATTATTTGTGAACAAAGAAACCAAAAAGTAAATAAAATTTTCAAATACTAAATATATACTACCAATAGTGAAGATATTATGCTAAAACTTAACAAAACAATATGAAACTGAACCGTAAGCATGAATATCAATAGAATTATAGAAATAATAGAAGTATGCATAATATAATAAATGATGATACATTATATACAAGGAAACAACTACTACTAAATGAAATAATCTAATGTTATACAACATATTTACTTATCCATTTGAGAATTAAGGTAGATAAACAACATCATCTGTTGCATCTTATCAAGCCATGCGAAACATACATGCCACTTCTTTTGAGGGATAAAATTCATTGCTATTAAAGCTAGTTGGTCTCTTTATCTACTACTTCCTCAAGTTGGGGATCTCGGCATTAATAGTAATATCTGTCACTCCCTCATTACTAGTTAATACCCTATTTCTTTAAAAAAATTTAAGAGACTATTATATTTCCAACATCCTTCATTATCGTCATATATTGGGTGGAACTCAAATGGAGTTAGTGCAACCCTTTTATTCCCCTTCCCGATGGGAGCAACTTTTCTTAGAGGAAAGGTATAGGCCATGAAGCCACCCTTTTTGTCACTTTCGCAGCAAGTATGATAAGCTTCTAATAATGGATCTCCTTTGAGGGTTCCCCTACCATAAGTTTCTAGTGTCATTGATTGGTTGAGACTTTCTCAATCCTTTTTAGTGGGAGCAAAAGTTTCCTTTAGGAAGGATTAAGATCCTTCTTCAATTCTGGTTTAGGTGACTTATTTTTCTCCTCACGTGTACTCGCTTTGTGCTCAAGGGTATTGACCTTTATTCTAAGTGCTCTTATCTCATTCAAGACCTAGTCAAACTTGTCATCTTCCCTAATTTTCCTCTCATGACTCAAGAATGGAAAATGTCGACCAGCATTTTGTTTATAAGTCTCTAACTAACTAGATTAGCATCCCTTCATGTGGGAGGATTACCCCTACACTTTCTCTTTCCCTATCCCCAGCCTTGTTTTGGTGAATTGTGATGTTTGAATGGCGATGGAGGCCTCTATGATAGCCTTTTGTGTGCTTCTAGTGTCCATCTATCCAAAACTAATGAGGTCAAGTTCATTTTGGTTCATTGGAATCAAGTTGAAAAATTGGTAGAAAATAGCAAACTTTACCATAGAAAACATTGTATGATACATGAATAGGTTTTCTGGTATTACATAAATGTACAGATAATTATAAATAATTTCTTTATATTTTAAATACGTAGAAGATATAATAAACATAAATATGGTATAGTAAACAATAAATCACAATATTAATCAAGACAATAGTAAGATAAACACAAACATGAAATTTTGGACACTAACATAAAATTGTCAATAATTACGTGCTATAGTAAAGAGATAAAAAAAATCTTGTCAAATATATCTAATTCATAATAAACAATAAAGGTACTTATTTCTTTTTCCTCAAATGAGTTGATCTAGATACCAACATCATTATTTTTCTTTTTCTGAAGCTATTCTCACCATACCACAGGATGTGTGGTGTTCTTCCAAAATTCATCTTCTTTCCAGTTCTTATCACTTCACAAAACTAAATTTTTAGTGCAACAACACATCTTCTTAGGTACGCTATCCATAATAACTTCCTTGAACACTAGTCTTTCTCTATGGGGGATGTGGCAAGTACATCATCCATGCGCAACTTGTGTGTTACCTACACCCATGCGTACTTGCCCATGTAGATAGATCATGCACATGTAAGCTAATTTAGTCGGAGTTGAAGATGTAGCGGCATGGAAAGTAGTGAACCCATAATGTACACTCACAATAGTATGACAAAAATTTTCACTTTGGAGCTTTCTTTCTTTTAGACTAGGCTCATTAAATTCCTTTAGGTAGTCCCAATTTTTATCTATTTTTCACTAAGTACTTCTTAAATGAGCATCATTTCTTCTTCCTTTTGAACTCTATAGCGTTGCAATCATACTATAGGCCTAGTACCAATGCACATCTTCAAGCCTAAATTGCAGATAACAATTACCTAGTTTGAACCTTTTGGTTCTTTCGTCATACCTTGCATCAATGGGTCTAGTACACCCCAATCTTAGATAACGAGTTCCAAGTCCATGAAATACCTAAATGATGTTAGTCAAAGTATCTTCTAGTGTTAGTCTCACCTTGTCTCTTAATTGGCGTATGGTAGACACAACTAGTACTCAGTAACACCTTCCATTTACGAAAATCCTTAATTAGTTGGCCATATTCCTCTTAACTACATAATTTTACAAACAAAACATTTCAATTTAGTAAAAATTTTGCCATAGTATTAAATAGGTTAATAAAATAATAACAGAAAGGCATTATTTCTTAACAATAAATGAAACTTTAAATGATAAACCTGCATAGTAAATAAAGACTCAATAGTGGAACTTATTACTAGTGAAAGTAAGTGTTTTACATTTATACTAAATAAGTAATATTTTGAAAATAAAATTCTAAAAATAATCATAATCAAATAAAATGAAGGGCACACTGAAGTATGGTACTCTAACCACACATTTTGGAGAGATCCAATCAAATGTATATTGAACCACTAGAATATCATTTGTTAACTGAATCTATACCAACCAATCCTTATTTGTTAGGCAGTAAGAGGTAACCAACTGACAATGGTGATCAAATCATTTGTTATGCACTTAAAGATAACAAACTACAATGGTAAATGAAAAAGTTCTACAAGTAAACCAATAATGTTTCCATAAATTAACCAAAGCTCAGTACTTACACAATGTCTAAAATTGATGAATAGAACATACAACAAAAGGAGAGAGTTTCAAGAACTAACGCATAGCACAAAGATACTAGATGTGTACTACTTTGAATTACAAGTTTGGATCCTAAACATTCACTTCTTATCACAATTGACAATGTTTTTTCCATAACAGTCTAGATGATAATAGCATAACACCCATGTCCATTCATTGTCACAGAATTTGAACAGAAAATACACTAATAGAATAACTTAAATCATGAAACCCTATTGTCTTCTATTGAAATTAGGGCACAAGCAAACAATCGAATTTGGTATGAAGAGATTAGATGTGTACAACTTTAAATTGCAAGTTTGGATCTCATACATTTTATTTGCTCTCGCAATCTACAATCTTTTTCTATAATAATCTAGAGGGCAATAATAGCACTCTAATGTCTATTAATTGTTATAGAATTTGAACAGAAATACACCAAAAGAATAACAAATCCATGAACCTTTATCCTCTACTGAAATTAGGGCACAAGAACATCATTTTACTGACATTGTAGAATCTTTGATGAAAAAAGGGTACCTATCTCTAGTGTCACTGGGCCTTCATAACTCTCGTGTTTAGGGTAATAATGATGTTGTTTCACTACTACACTGGCTTTTCCTATCCTCTCTTCAGTTTTGCCTTTTTCCCTAGGGCAACTATATCAAGACACAGACAATGGCAAGAGAAACACAAGCATGGGAAGGCACTGTAACCTCTATTTCATTCCTTTTCTCTTCAATCAATACAGTGATAACTCTGACATGAACTTCTCTTTCTCTATCTAGCACAACATCTATATACTAATGGAGAAGAAGAATAAGTGAATTTCCAAGGGCTACTAGGGAGATAAAACGATGTGATGGGTAAAGGGAGCAATTAATTTTAAAATTGTATACATTCAGACTTAGAGAAGGGGTACAATGGTAATTTCAACCATAAATTAACCGCGTTAGCCTCTAGTTAGACTAAAAAATACTTTCTAGCCTATAGGTATATGGAAACATCCAATGATATTTTAATGAAGTGGTAAAGTTGTAGGGATGTTTTGAACAATTTCTTCCAAAAAGAAAGAGATTGCAAGAGGAAAAAGAAGAAAAAAGAACAAGAAGAACTTGGATAATAATAATAATAATAATAATAATAATAATAATAATAATAATAATAATAATAATAATAATAATAATAATAATAATAAGAAGAAGAAGAAGAAGAAGAAGAAGAAGAAGAATGAGGAGAAGAAAAGATTGTGAAGAGGGATAGTTTTGCTCAAAAATGCTATAGTGGGAGGTTGAGGGATCAACTCCATTTCACAACATTGGTTGACATGAGTGGCTTGTCCAGCTTCTACACAAAAAAAAAACAGTGACTTGCATAATAGAATATAATCCATCAAGGACTTTTAGATCAGTGTTCTTTTTTACTACTCTCAATACGTCTCTTTATCCTATTTCTTCTTATATTAAAAAATAATAAATTAGTGTTGAAAAATGGATATCTCTTTTATTTTATATGAAGCAAACGAATAAAAAAAATTACAACAGTCATACGAGAGCTTCCTTTTTCTCTCGCACATCCACCTAATTTATTTCCCTTAATATGACATTAAGGGATAGTACTATGCTTATTGTTGTTACCTAAAACCTTGTTATATATTATATTAACCTAATATCTTAAGATTAATATTAAAACTAGGATGACTAAATGGACCTTGCATAGTTCTAAAGTGATCAAATAGAGCCCAAAATTTTGCAGGTGACTAATAAGTCCTTACTTTCTCAATTGACTATTTTGTCTAGTTTCCATCAAACACGCCTCCTCGTCTTCTCATAGAGGGTGTTTGGTTGGATGTAGTTGAAATGCAGTGGATTTGTATTTACAAATCCTTGTATTTGAAAATTCAGCAGAGTCAAATTCAATGTTTGGTTGGATGTATTTGTAATGCTGGATCACAAAATTTTGTGTTTGGTTGGAGGGATTTGTAAATTTAGGAGTAAATTTTTCCAGTGAGTACCTAAGTTAGGCCATATATCAGTGTGAGCACTAACTTTCAATTTGTATCAAAATGAGCACCAAATTTTAATTTTATTTCTTTGGCATGGCAATTGGGGGTTTTAGGTGGATTTTTGGTGATGTGAACGTCGGAAAGCTTGCGTGGATGCCCTGGGTCCATGTCACCGACTCACCAACTCAGCCAATTAACCAATGTGGCTTTTTTTTTGGTCCACTTAGGACGTACAATAGCTAACGTGTACCTCCTAAGTGGACAAAAAAAAACACATTGGTTAAGTAGCTGAGCTGACGAGTCAGTGACGTGGACCTAGGGCATCCACGCAAGCTTTTCGGCGTCCACATCACCAAAAATCTATTGAAAATCCTCAATTACCCCGCCGGAGAAATGAAATTAAAACTTGGTGCTCATTTTGATACAAATTGAAAGTTAGTGCTCAAACTGATATAAGGCCAAACTTAGGTACTCATTAGAAAAATTTACCCGTAAATTTAGATTCAGAAAATATGTGTTTGGTTTGATGTATTTCTGCCTTGATTACATGTTATGATTACACATGGTGAGGTTACTCTCACCTTGATATTATAAATAATTAATATATATTATAAAATATACATTTTATTTTTATATAAATATGAATTCAAATTTCATATATTATGAGTAATTAATATAATTAATATATATTTAATTTATTATAATAAAATATAATATATTATTTATTTATTAAAATAATTGATATAATATAATATATCAATTATATATTATATCACTAATATTAATTACACTATAATTATATTTTATTTATATTTTATAAAATATAATTATAGTGTAATTAATATTATGAGTAATTACTATAATTAATATGAATTCAAATTTCAAATATTTTGAGCAATTAATATAATATATATATATATATATATCTTGCACGTGAATCCCTCACGTGCAAGTCATGTGAGGGATTCACTGGATGGGATTTTGAAATTTGGTCATTTTGTCCAAATTCCATAATACCATGACTTTTGGATTTGAAAATACAAAAGAAATTCAAATCCTTTGAAAAAACAAAAGATTTCTTGAATATAAGGATTTTCAAATACTTTGGCTTTCAAATCCAGTCAAACAAACACCCCCATAGTTGTGAACCACATCTTTTTATTGATACTCCCATTCTCTACCCTGACCACCTCCTTTGGTTTTCAAATCTAGTTAAACAAACCTCTTTATTGGCCTAGCTTGGCAGCACTATTAGTGATCTTGGCACCTACATTCCTATCATGCTGACTTTATCCCTGGCCAATGACCTTGATCTCAGCATCATCGTCATCTTCACCGTCCATTACAATGCCACCATTGGCTGAAGATGCTAATGCTAGAAGGGATGGAAAACGCTTTCCAGAGAGACCTTAACGTGAAGATGGATTAAGACGTGGGGATCTTCATTACTACCCTATTAGCCATCAATAATGTGGAGCTCGGGAGCAATACTGCTATCATATAAGAATATGATCTTTACAAGATAGCACTGTGATCCTGAATGGAATAATTTCTCGTTAGTTTGGGCCATTTAGTCCTTTTTTACTAGCTTTGTGAAGTCTTTCTCCAATTATTTCTTCCTACCATTATTAAGTATCTTGCCCTTCCTCTGAATCCATAACCACAACATCATCCCCAGCCATGACCTCAATAAGAATGACAGGTACCATCTTTACTTCCTCTTCAAGGCCATGGTTCCTTGATGCTGGAGATCATTCAGTTTTTAAATTGGTGTGGAATTCATTAGTTAATGTTTGTGTGTGTTTTTTGTTTATGTGTGCAACTTCACATAACTTGGATTTGAAATTGTGTTGAATGATTTGTAAATTTTTGGGATAGAATCGATGCCACAAGTATAATACTATTTTTGATACTTCAGTTAGATTTCACCTGTTCAGTTAGTGATATATAAATTAGTTCAGCCAATCAAGTTCATTGCAAATGTCGCCATGTCCTAATCTACCCCCTGAGCATTCCTTAAATCATGTCAGTTGGTCTCTCCACTACTGGGATACTCTTCATCCTTAATACCACCTACCTCAAGTCCTTAGCCTATCATCTAATCCCTTTCCATGTCATCTATACATGGTATCCAGCTCTGACAAGACTTCTTCTTCACTTTCACCCCCATCAAATACATCTGCTACAACCAAGACTTCTCAAAAATATCCAACTCTGATTCAAGATCAACTTGCCGGATGAAGATGGAAATCCCTGGTGAGATAATGAGGGAGTCAAAGACTGTGGTTGTGTGAGTGATGCAAGGAATGTAAAAAATGCTAAAAATATAAATATAGTTTTTATTAAAAAAATAATTAATTAGTAATAGGGCCGGGCAAGTTAAAGGGAGTTTGACTTTTTCAAAGCTATCATAGCTCACATGTAAAATTTCAAGGGATTTATGAGTAGTTAATTGTATTAAAATAAGCATATAAATATAAATTTTCCAATTTGAAATGGACCATATACTAAGTTAATTAGCTTTAATCAAAATAAATATTTTATAATTTTATAATTACTTTTAAATTTATAATAAATATTTATTACTAGTAAGGTTTAATATTGATTGCTAAATTTATTTATGTATTTAGTTAATCATTTAAATAAAATTGTGAGGTAACTTTGAGATGTATAGTTATAAAACCTTATCATGAGTGCATAATTACTTAAATGTAAATTTTATTTTATACAAAAAATAATTTTTTTAAGAAATATTGGATTGACAAAGCTATCCTGACTTATACCATCAATAACTTAATATCAGTGGTCATCTTTTCAAAAAAAGTTGATCAAGTCTCATCCACTAAAAGGTTTCTTGATGTTATAAATAAATATTATAATGGATGTCTACTGTAGCAAATCAATGTAGCAGTCGACAGTACTGTAGCAACTTTTAGATGTTATTGTAGCAGTCGACGTGTGGTACTGTAGCAGCCGCCAGTACTGTTACTATTCCACCAACCAGGGTATTTTGGACCGTCGGATCAAATCGATCCTGACCGTTCATTCAACTCTTGTAACCCTATAAATACCTCCTCATTTATATAATTTGTGTGATAAGAAGAGAAGAGAAAGAAAAGAGAGAGAAATAAAAGAAGAAGAAGAAGAAGAGGTCAATTTTACAGGGTTTTTGGGTTTTTGGTAAATATTCTGGCTCTCTATTTTTATTACTCTCTTTATATTTATAAAATATTCTTAATACATTATCAGCACGAACTTGCTCATATGGCTTTAATTTTCTTAGGCTCATCTAATATATATCCTATATGTGGAATCTATTTTTAACACTGAAAGAAGGGAGGTTCGACTGGTAAGCATAATACTGCTAGCAAACCATATATTTTATTTAATACATAATTTCAGTCAATCATACATAGGATTTTCTTAAAGGCATACATAAAAAACATACAGTACAAAAGCCACTGAGGCTAACAATATTAGTACATCTAAAATAAACATGAAAAACAATAATATTAATATTACAATGAGTTTTTCCATCAAATCCAAATCATCTGGTATGATCTGCCCTAAGTTTGCCATGGCAAAACTCCGATCCCCGCAATTGTTGACAAAATCAGGTAAAATTTCACCGGCGAACCTCCGATCTCCTCTTCTCCGCCGGTCCTCTTCTCTTCTCCGTCGGCCTTCTCTCCCTTATCTTTCCTTCCTCTTCCCTTTTAACTCATACTCACTTTCAAACAAATTTTCATTCCCAATGCTGCAATAATTACATTGTATGAACAGTACTGTATATGAACAGTACCGTATGTATATATAGTATTGTATATGAGATTTATATTTTATTATGTACACTTTATTCTAATTACCTGCTATATTATTATTTTGAAAAAAATGGCAAACGTCGCAAAAAGAGAATTCGGGGCCCTTCAAATCTCAGGGAGCAATTATATATCCTGGAGCCTCGATATCAAGCTCCATTTGAAAGCATGGAACCTAAGCAAAACTATTGAGGCTAATAACAATGAGGCTAATGATAATAAGGCGAAAGCCTTAATATTTATAAGGCATCATATTGATGATGGCCTGAAGAATGAATATTTGACCATTGAGGATCCACATAAATTGTGGTTATCCCTGAAAGAAAGATTTGAGTATCTTAGAATGGTCTACTTGCCTAAAGCACGTAATAATTGGTCAAGCCTCAGGTTTCAAGACTTTAAAAGCGTGCAAGAATATAATTCCGAGCTATTTAAAATTGTTTCAGTACTACGTCTCTATGGAGAAACAGTGAAGGAAGGTATGATGCTCGAGAAAACATTTACAACATTTCACACACGAAATGTTATATCACAACAACAATATAGAGAAAAAGATTTCACAAAATTTTCTGAATTAATTTCTTGTCTCCTTTCGGCGGAGCAAAACAATGAATTGTTGATGCAGAATCATCAATCTCGACCATCTGGATCAGCACCACTGCCAGAAATTAATTTTGGGCAAAGAAGATGGCGTGGTCGCGATATTGGTTTTAAAAACCATGGTAGACGAGGATATTATGGTGGTCGAGGAATACGCGGTCGTGGTGGGGGCCAAAATAATATCGGACCACGTGATAGCAAAATTGATGTACATCAACAAAAGCAACAAAGCCACAAGATGGGGTTACAGACAAAGAAGGATATCTGCTATCGTTGTGGCTTGGAAGGTCATTGGTCCAGAATTTGCAGGACCCCAAAACATTTTGTACATCTTTACCAAGAATCACTTAAAAATAAGAAAGGTAAAGATATTGAGACAAATTTTGCTGACAACCCCATAGTTGATCCAATTGAGGATAATTCTATAAATAATTTAAATGTAACTGAAAATACATATTTAGATATGTCAGATTTCCTTATAGACTAATTTGTAATATGTCTTTATGTTTTATTAAATTGTGTTTTTCTTCTGTTTTGTTAGAATATGGTTGATGATGAATGCATTATTGATTGCGGGACAACGCATACTATTTTGGAAAGAAAAATATATTTTATATCCTTATCAATGAGAAAGGTATGTATAGCCACAATAGCAGGGTCATCAGACCTAGTTGAAGGTTCTGGAGAAGCAGCATTGATGTTGCCAAATGGGACATCCTTGCAGTTGAAAAATGCTCTCTATTCCCCTATGTCTAGGAAGAACCTTTTAAGCTTTAAAGATATACGTCTCAATGGATATCATTTAGAGATGGTTGATAAGGAAGGAAAAGAATATCTTTATATTACACAAGTTATTTCATGCCAAAAACGTGTACTTGAAAGCTTTCCCTGTATATCCTCAGGATTATATTTTACACGTATTAAAGTAATGGAATCACATACGGTATTAACCCAGAAGGCTAATGACCCAGAAATATTTAAAATATGGCATGAAAGACTTGGACATCTGGGTGCTATTATGTTGCACCGGATTATTACTAGTTCTCATGGACACCCACTGAAGGATTATAAAATTCTAACACATAATGAATATGCATGTTCAGCATGCTCAATGGGGAAGCTAATAACCAGACCTTCTATAACTAAGGTGATTGGTGAATCTCCTAAATTTTCAGAAATAATACAATGAGACATTTGTGGACCAATACATCCATCATGTGGACCATTTAGGTATTTTATGGTTTTAATCGATGCATCGACTAGATGGTCCTATGTTTCACTTCTGTCTACAAGGAATGTAGCATTTGCAAGGTTATTGGCACAAATTATCAGGCTTAAAGCACAATTTTCAGATTATCCCATAAAGACATTTCGTCTTGATAATGCTGGTGAATTTTCATCAAAATCATTTTATGATTATTGTATGGCAGTTGGAATACATGTTGAGCATCCAGTAGCTCATGTACATACCCAAAATGGGTTGGCGGAGTCATTAATTAAAAGACTTCAGATTATTGTCCGTCCAATGTTATTAAGGACAAAACTGCCTACAAGTGCGTGGGGTCATGCTATTTTGCATGCTGCAGCTTTAATACGGATCCGACCCACTGCATGTAATTCATATTCACCACACCAACTTGTTATGGGTAAAGAGCCTGATATTTCATATATAAGAATATTTGGTTGTGCAGTATATGTGCCGATACCATCACCAAATCGAACAAAAATGGGTCCACAACGCAGACTTGGTATATATGTTGGTTATGATTCCCCTTCAATTATACGATATTTAAAACCATTAACAGGGGATGTATTTACTGCAAGATTTGCAGATTGTCATTTTGATGAATCTGTCTTCCCTTCATTAAGAGGAGAAATGATTACTCAAAATGAAGTAAAAGAAATTGATTGGAATGCATCACGATTACATACATATGATCCTCGCACCAATGAATGTGAACTTGAAGTTCAAAGGATCATTAAATTGCAAAATATTGTAAATGAAATACCTGATGCATTCACTGATACTAAAATGGTAACCAAATCGTATATACCAGCTGCAAATGCTCCTATGTAAAAGGGGAGATTAAATTATAAAACCCTCAAAACAAGTTAATGAAGAATCAATGGAGAATGATATTTCTGAAAAATTATTGAAAATTCAATTTGTTATGTATATGATGGTCAAAGATTGAATCGGCATGAGGCCGAAATAAATGATATATTCATCTACAATGTGGCTACAGATATAGAAATAAATACTGATAATGATCTAGAGCCACGATCTATTGAAGAATGTCTACAAAGAAATGATTGGCCAAAATGGAAAGAAGCTATCCAGGCTGAGCTAAATTCCCTATCAAAACGTGAGATGTTTGGGCCGATAGTGCCAACACCAGAAGGGATAAAACCAGTCAGTTATAAATGGGTGTTTGTGAGAAAAAGAAATGAAAATAATCAAATTATGAGATATAGAGCAAGACTGGTTGCTAAAGGTTTTTCTCAAATATCTGGTATTGATTATGAAGAAACATATTCTCCTGTAATAGATGGAATTACCTTTCGATTTTTAATTGCCATGGCAGCAAGTAATAAATTAGATATGCAGTTGATGGATGTTGTCACAGCATATATGTATGAATTACTTGAAAATGACATATATATGAAAAATCCCTGAAGGATATAAAATAACAAACATTACAAATCAATCACATTTATACTCTATTAAATTGCAGAGATCTCTTTATGGATTAAAACAATCTGGACGGATGTGGTATAACTGTCTCAGTTAATATCTTATAAAAAAAGGGTACCAAAATGATAGTATATGTCCATGTGTGTTTATTAAAAGTTATACTAACGGTTTTGTTGTGATAGCAGTATATCTGGATGATTTAAATCTTGTAGGCACTCCTTCTAAAATTGCAATTGCAGCATCATATCTGAGAAAAGAATTTGAAATGAAAGATTTGGGAAAGACTAAATTCTGTCTAGGTATACAAATCGAGCACTTATCCTCAGGAATATTTGTGCATTAATCAACCTATACAGAAAATGTGCTAAAAAGATTCAATATGGAGAAGGCTTATCCACTGAGTACGCCAATGGTCGTCCGGACTCTTGATGTTCAGAAAGATCCATTTTGCCCACCTGAAGAAGGAGAGATCATTCTTGGTCCAGAAACTCCATATTTAAGTGCAATCGGTGCATTAATGTACCTTGCAAATAATACCATACCAGATATAGCTTTTGCAGTAAATCTTCTAGCAAGATACAGTTCTACACCAACACGAAAACACTAGAAAGAAGTAAAAGATGTGCTACGTTATTTACGAGGAATTACAGATCTAGGTTTATTCTATCTATAATAATCTTCATCCAACCTCACAGGCTTTGTTGATGCTGGGTATTTGTCTGATCCTCACAAAGGGCGATCTCAGACTGGATACATGTTTTCTTACAATGGTACAGCTATCTCATGGCGTTCCACAAAACAAACTCTTACAGCTACTTCATCAAATCATGCTGAAATACTAGCTCTCCATGAAGCAAGTCGTGAATGCCAATGGTTACGATCTATGATTGTGCATATACAGTCATCATGCAAATTACCATCAGTAACAACAAATGCTACAGTATTTTATGAAGACAACAGTGCTTGTATTTCTCAAATACGAGGTTATATTAAAGGTGACAGAACGAAGCATATATCACCAAAATTTTTCTACACTCATGATCTCCAGAATGAAGGCGTTATAGAAGTTCAAAAGATTCAATCCAGTGAGAATCAAGCTGATCTATTCACAAAATCACTTCCTAAGTGCATTCACCAAAGACTTATACACAAAATCGGGATGAGAAGACTTAAGGATATAAGTACTTCTGATATAAGTTAAAGGTTATTTATTTGAGGTGTAGACTGCACTCTTTCTCTCTTCGCTAAGGTTTTTGTCCCAATGGGTTTTTCCGAGGCAAGGTTTTAATGAGACAGTAACCCTCGAATATACTAAGGATAGTGTACTCTTTTCCCGTAGCTAGGTTTTTATCACATTGGGTTTTTCCTAGCAAGGTTTTAACGAGCCATATCCTTTGGTCGTAGGCATCCAAGGGGGAGTGTTATAAGTAAATATTATAATGGATGCCTACTGCAGCAAAGCACTGTAGCATCCGGCATTACTATAGAAACTTCTAGATGTCACTGAAGCAGACGCACATGTGGTACTGTAGCAGCCGCCAGTACTGTTACTATTTCACCAACCAGGGTATTTTGGACCGTCATATCAAATCGATCCTGGCCTTTCATTCAACTCTTGTAACCCTATAAATACCTCCTCATTTGTATAATTTGTGTGATAAGAAGAGAAGAGAAAGAAAAGAGAGAGAAATAAAAGAAGAAGAAGAAGAAGAAGAGGTCAATTTTACAGGTTTTTGGGTTTTTGGTAAATATTCTGGCTCTCTATTTTTATTACTCTCTTTATATTTATAAAATATTCTTAATACTTGAATATTTCTTACTAAATAATCTAGCAATAGTCCACGTTTATGTCATCTTTAGTTGAATACATTTTTTATTTTTTATTTTTTATTTTTTGAGACTAATGTTCCAAAAGCTGATTTTATAAGTTTTGCTCGCGGCGAAGGTATTAGCTGATAATATAAACTATGAAACATAATTTTTTCTATATTTTTTTAAAATATGACAACATTTAATTTTATGCAACATCATTAGTGAATATTAATGTTCTAAAATTTCATTCAATATGTTTTGCTCACGGAAAAAAATTGTTGTTAGAATATAATTCATGCACCGTAAATTGATCAAATGGTTATATTTTTTTTTAATTCAAGATATATTTTTATTTTAATTTTGATTTTAGTTGATAATGAAATAAGGTATTTTTAAAAAATAAAAGATCGATTTCAGTAACATACACAACAAATAAATACTTATAGAACAACATGATATGGAGAAACAATAAATATAATTAAAACTATATAACTGTGTATTTGACGTCTTCATTTTGGTTTAATTTAATTAAAATTTTTAAAAATAGAAATATCTTGATTTCCAGCTTTAAAAATTGAATCCACGAGATGAACTATTAATAGCAACAATTAAATAAATAAAAAAATTTGGTGAATTCGTTTAATTAAAAGAGTTATTCACAAATTGGGTGAATGACTATAAAAAGTTCATATTACTTATTCCATGATAAAAAACAAGTTTTCAATTCAGGAACATATGCACGACAGATGGATTTTTTTTTTTTTTAATGTTAGACTTTGACTAACTTAAACTATTCAAACATGAAGATATCAATTCAAATTAAATTAATAAAAATCATTTAGATCTAGATATTATTAATAAAATTGTTGAGTAACAAAATATAAGAAATCAAGATTAAGGAAGTTGTTTAAACAGTTGAGGTGCATTCATAAAGTTTTTCTCTTAAAGGTGAGTTTAACAAATTTGACTCCCGCTGTTAGGTGCTTGCAATCATTTGAAAATTTGAAGTGGGTAGTTCACCCAAATTCCTTTTTATGAAACTTTTGAAACTCATTTCTAAAACTTAGTCAAAAGACTCACGCGTTCTCGTGGTTATACAGGTCAAAATTGAATTGGCGAAGGTGTGATTTCATTCATGGATTTCTTAACTTATTTATTTATTTTGAAAATGTTGGAAAGCAACTTTGTGGTGGCAAAGTTTTACGATCACCAAACAATGGCATTAAAAAACAGAAAATGCCCATCCAAATAGAAATTGTGAATTAGTTTCTTATTAAAACTTTTGAAATTACTGATAGACTTTCATTGCTGTGATCCTCTTATATATATAACAAGTTTTTGACACAAATTCTAAACACATATGGAGAACCTAACATATCCAAAGTCTAACGGATCAACCACAATCCGAGATAATTTTGAATAAATTTAATTAATACAATCAGATTTTGTAGACTCACAAAATTCAAGATAAACTCAACAAATCTCCATCTTACTATGAATTTTTTTGTAACTCCAAAAGTTGCTTTATAATATTTATGTTTTTTTAGGTCTTTATCCCACTAGTTTCCTAAGAGTAATAAGCTCTAAACAAGTCTTGAGTGAAGTAATGAGGGCTCTTTTAGCGGGTGTATATATATAAAGATTCAAACTGAAAACCATTCGCTTAAATGCCTATATATAGTCTCTACCTCTTTGGCTAACTTTGATGGTAATTCCTATGCTTCTCCTTTGCCAAAATCACCTTGTCAACATAGCTCAATCTCTACAAGACACCAACCAAAACCAAACTAATGCTTGAAATTAGAAACAAGAAAGCTTTCTGCCATCATGTCTACTGAATTCTCAAGAGTGTCGAAGCTTGCTCTTTTTTGCTTTCTAAAGATATAACATTTACAAAAATCCATCTTCTTAACTCGCAATGCAGGTAGAAAGTCTCTACTGCTTTAAATAGTCATTTCCCTATCATTTAAATGCCTCAAATACTTATGTCATTGCTTTGTCAAATGTGACTCAAACATGAAAGAGGAAACTACTACTAAAGTACTCATAGTCAAACTCTGAAAAAGACACAAGCTACCAATCTTCACTCTTTTCATCAAATCAAGAGTACTACAAGAAATCTTTATACAACTAGACGTAATATCAACTGTCCGGGCATTCTGAGCATTCAAGTCTAAAATTTTGAGAGATCAGATAAGATATTTCTTTTAGGTCAACCACATATCTACCATCTATTAAAGTTATGATGACAACATTATGTGTCTTAATCTGGACAGTACTAATACCATTAATCTTATAAACAACGTGGTTGCCCATAAGACTTGCTTTACCTCTCTAAAGAGCCATTCTTATTGGAATACATGTGATGCGAACATCTAGAATCAAGAATCCACTCATCAGTGAGATCAAGTTCATCAGTCATTGGCACCAATAGCACATCATTATCTTTTTCTCAGCTTCTACTTTCTCATCTTATTGCTTGGAAAACATATTCTTATTCTACAACTTGAAACAAATTAACCTCCTTGATATGTCTCTTAATTTTACTTGTAATGGTTGCAGATTTATCTTTATAAGTTCATTTCGATTTGAATCTCTCCTTATTAAATCTCTTAGATTTTTTCGCTTGTTTCTCATAACAACCTCCAAGACCTGTTAAATTAATCTAATATTAGACCCAATTTTATTATCCAATTTCTTCTTACTCATTCTTTATATCTTTTAAGCTAAAATCATCTGTTTCATGTATCATAATCTCCTTAAAAGTCTCTTGAAAAGGACGTAACAGATATGACAATAATAGATCTGGATCCTTACGATTTTCTTAACATTGACTTATTTAGATCATTAATAAAGGTGGTAAACTCACTAACATAGGTCTAGATCAATATACCTTTGGCAATAGAAAGGGTTTATGACAACTACTTCTATACTAGAAAATTTGCTAGGGATTTCTTCATACACAGGATCGGATCTCAAATTTTGTCCACAAACTAGCCATTATCTTCTCTCAGAGAATTGCAAAACATTATTTGTGAAGCACAATTGAATAGTGGATAGAACCTTCTCATCTATTTTTTTCTAACATAATCAAATATAAATTCAAACCTTTTTCCTTCACAACATCTTCTTTGATCGATACATTTTGAACAAAGATGGTATATATCCAAATTTGCCACAAATTGAACTTCATGTTGCTATCAAACTTCTCAATGCCATACTTCATTATGACCCCAAGTTGAGTTAATCGCTAAAAATCTAAGGCTCGTTGTGCAAAGACAAATAATACATTTACCAATTGAACGAGAAACTAAACTTAAATATGCATACAAATAAAAAAATTATTAAATTAATTGATTGAGGTTATTACTTAGTTTAATAAAATTTAATTAATTCAAATTAAGATTATTTTACTAAAATCCATAGATTGACTCCCATCAAAACATAGATATTAGAGATTGTTGAATGTATCTTGAATTTTGTGAGCCTAGCTAACTCAATTATATATATGTTTTTAACAAATTTAAAATTATATCTGCTCATGACAACAAATAAAAAGCACGTATGCTCAAGTGCTTGGTTAGTAGGAAGACTTCAAGATATTCTTCTTATAGTTGAACCTTTTTTCATGCATTACTAGTGGGTGAGTTATTAATAATAGTTTAGTGGCTATAACCATATTCTTTACCACCCTTAAATAAGAATACAATGCATTGGGTCTTGGACACTTTTAGTACACATGATGGTCCAAGTGCCTCCATTAAGACTCTCGATGTTGTTGGTAGTTGATCGTCCTCTATTATTGCTCCTTATGATGACCTAATCTAAGAGATGCATAATGTGGATCTCAATCACTCACCTCTAGGCTTTTTAGAACTAATGGTTGGAATCATTCATTGCAGAAGAATTAACAATTCTAAAAGAAGGAATATTACATAAACATATGGAATGTTACACTGATATAAAAATTCTTACATTCTTTCTGTCGCCAAATAATAAAGATTCACAAGAGAAATTAAAAAAGCAAGAAGTCAAGAGAGCAAGAAAACAACACAAACACACAAGATTTATAAGGTTCGTGATGTGCCTACGTCCTTGGGAAAGGAGCGGTTATATTTTTTTTTTCTTATTCCTTAAAAAGATTAGGGTTATATGAATTTATAGGTAAAAGCCTAATCCTATCTAGATATAAATTACAAGATTACTAAAATCCTGACCCTATATGGATGCAAATTACCCATGTACGGTACCAGCCACACTGCCAACCCATCTAATTGTAACTCCTCGAATGGGGCAGATGTTGCCGCTCCGCTCCACTTCGCTTCTACTTCTGCCTGTTACCTTTTGTATATGAGCCATATACAACAATCTCCATTTTGGCGAATATACCCCATGAAGATTAAAAAATTGGAGAGCTTCTAATCATCTTGATAGGTAGGGTACCATGCAACTTTAGCATTTAGAGTTATTGATCAAGTCCAAGCAATGCTTGAACTTGTTTGTAGTAACTATCTTTGTGAATATATTAGCTATATTGCTTGACATATGAATCTTCTCCAACAATGTTTGACCAGATGCCACCAATTCTCTGACCTCGTGAAACCTCACCTAAATGTGTTGGTTTTCAGCATGATAAACTTGATTCTTTGCCAAGTAGATAGCACTTTAACTATCACAATGCAATCTAACTCTACCTTGCTCAATACTTGATTCTCTGACCAGCCCTTTAAGCCATAAAGCTTCCTTAGCAACCTTTGCAACAACGATATATTCCATCTTTATTGTGGATAATGCAACAATTGACTGTACAATAGATTTCCAACAAATAGATCCTCCTCTAAGAGTAAAAATATATCCTATAGTCGACATTCTGTAATCCAAATCACCCACATAGTATGAATCCATATGTCCCACAACTAAAGGATATGTGGATTCTCCATGCCAATAATCTTTTTGGCAGCACCCAAATCCTTCATATCAAAATCTTTCCTCAACAAGGCTTTTTAACTTAATCACATCTTGCACATTCTTTGCAGTAACCAACATATCATCCATATACAGTACTAGAAAAATAAAATAACCATCATCAAGGCTTTTAATGTAAACTTAACAATTACACTCACATCATCTGTAGCAAATTTGAACCATTTAGGAATTAAACCGTTTATATCATTGTCATGGAGATTGTTTCAAACCATAGAATGGGCTCCTCAAACTGCAAACCAACTACTCTTGTCCAAGTTGAACAAAACTTTGTGGCTGCTCCATGTAAATCTGCTCCTCCAAATCACTATGAAGGAAACAACCTTCACATCTAGCTGCTTTAAATGCATATCCCATCTAGTCAACTCTAATAGATGTGTGTCTCTTACTACCGGAGAGAATATCTCATAATACTCTATACCTTTCTGTTGTAATACCCTTTTACTACTAGTTGAGCCTTGAACATTTCCCCTTCTTTCTTGATACTGATGGTTTTCTTTTGCATACCCATGGTGCCTATAGCCCATTTTTTTTAGGAAGTTCAACTAGCTTCCAAGTTTTGTTTTTGTACAAGGAATCTATCTCTTCCACCATAGCACCAAGTCATCTATCTTTATCCTTATCACTCATAGCCTCCAGGAAAAAAGTTGGAACTCCACCACTAACCATGAGAGAAACGAGGCCAAATCTTTAAAACCATACCTGGTTGGTAGCTTTATTGTGTGTTTAGGTCTTTATATGATGCTACTTTGCTACTTTACTACTGACCACCATCAGACATTGATCTTACTTTTGTTCAACTTGTATTTTTAGCCTTTTCAATATCTTTGTAGGCTATTCTAGTTCTACCTCTACCACTTGTTCTCTGTTTTACTCTAAAATTGGCACATTCTTGTTGTTGTTTTGTTCCAACATAAACTGCTCATCCAATAGATCTCTTGACTATTTGCCTAACACATAAAACTTGAAAAAATCCAGCTTGCAGCAATTTAATCCCTTCAATAAACCCTTTTTATGATGTGAAACTATCCTACTTTCACCAAGATGACCAAACCATATGTGCCACAAAACTGTACAGTCATGATTTGATTCTATAACTGCAACCCTACAGACAGCTGTATTCCAAATAAGCTTGTAGATATTTTCTGCATTCCTTTTCTTTTTTATCACTATCAAAGCACCCTTACTCATCCTAATGCAATCCTTAATAGTTTTGTAGCCAAAATTGTTCGCACACAAAGTACCTAGAAAAATTTGATTCTTCCTTAATTCTAGAACATTTTCTACATCACACAAAGTTTGAACAACACCATAATGCATCCAAAACTTGATCTACCCTTTCCAACAATAGAGCATGCTTTATTATTGCCTATGTAGGCAAAACCAAAATCTCCTGATGTGTACGAATCAAACCAATCCTTGTTTGCCGTCATGTAAAACCAGCATCCCATATCTAAAATCCATGAACCTGAGGATTAACGTGAAGAAACTAAACATATCTCCGTCGTTGTAATCTGAATCACAATTTTGAACAACATTAGTAGACTTTAATGAACCATCATTCTTCTCATCAATCTGTTTCTTCTTGATTTGGCAATCCTTTCTAATATATCCAATCTGCTGACACTTATAATAATGCACATGTTTTCTACCTCTGGATTTTGATTTGGATTTTTTTTTTCTAAAACCAACTTTTTCCTGCCTTCTCCCACATTCTTAGTTCCTTTTCACATACAACCCTTCAGCTTAAGAACCTTTAACATTATTTTACCTTCGCTAATTATTGGCCAATAATACTATAGTGTTCTCATCTACTTTGATTGTATCACTCCCTCATGCGATTGTAGGCACCAGATGCTTATATGAATACGGTAAAGAACATAGCAAAATCATAGCTTTGTCTTCGTCTTTGATCCTGACCTCAATTCTCTGTAGATCACTAATTATGTGATTGAAGAATTTAATGTTTTGTACCATATCTGTACCCTATTGCATCTTTAGGTCGTGCATATTTTGTTTTAGATACAACTTATTCATTAGAGACTTCAACATATGTCTACTTTCCAGTTTCTTCCAAACCACCACAAGAAACGAGAGATCTATGACGTGACACATAACATCACCTGGCAAACATTACCGGACAAGTGCAACCATTTTCGCCTATAACTCCACTTAGTCACGATCTTCCAAACCCTTAGGTATCATCTCTTCCATGCTCTCAACATCCCTTGCTATGTTAGCAAATCCTTTACCCTCCGCTACCACAATCCAAAATTCCTAGTTCCATTGAACTTCCTCACATCAAATTTTTATAACGGAGTTCATCATGCCAATGAAATTCTTTGATACCGATTATTGGCAAATAATAGAGAATTGCAAGAGATGGCAATAAAGCAAGAAGTTAAGAGAGAAAGAAGATAACCTAAACACACAAGATATACGAGGTTTGACTATGCACTTCCCTCTTTAGGAGCGAATCGCCTGTATTCTTTTTTTTTTCTAATTCTTTGAAAAAACTAGGGTTACATGAATTTATAGGTAAAAATCTAAACTTATCTAGATATAAATTACAAGATTATTAAAATCCTAACTCTATCTAATACAAATTATTCATGTACTGTACCCTGGAGCGTTGCCCCCATGCCCACAACCCATCTAATTGCTGCTCCCAAAATGGAGCAAATGTTGTCTCTCTACTCCACTCCGCTTCTACATCTGCCTATTTACTTCTGTAAATATGCCATATACAATAGTTTCCTATACATTACTCGATCAATTTAAGAAAAAATTAATTATTACTTGGCTTTTATATCATCTTTCCATCTACAACACGATTATATTTGTCTTTCTAAAGGGATGGTCCCCGTAGCATACTATCTTTAGATGATAACTACGCATACTACTTAATTATTTGTTTACACCTAATAAAACGAAAAAAATTATAGATAAACAGTTGATTATGCTTCCATTCATATATATTCCACCTACATAGCATAACTTTTGTTGCTTTCCTTCAATTATACATCTTATTAAGACATGCCTTTCACTATCTAGTGGTGAATATTTTTGGGGTCATGCACAATTTGGAAAGGGAACCATTTTCATAGATTGGATCCATAATAATAGATGAATTCAAGTGTTAGTTCCACAAGGAGAAAAGTAATCAACAACAACCTCATAAATTCAATCATTTTTTTCTTTTTTTGGTTTTTGTTTTTTGTTTTTTGTTTTTTAATTTATCCTTTATCTTTTATCTAACTTCATGGATTTGTACCTCATCCCATCTATATGCTTGACCCATGCATGCCTTAGTGATATACTTTCTTCTAATGTTAGATCTCTAATCAAATGCCATATTGTTCTTAAGATCCCTCTTTATCGCTAAGTTATACTAAAGGTTGTTGTAGCATACAATTGGCATCAGTAAGGAGTCCGGCTGAAAGGGAATACTAAACTATCTAATGTAAGTGTTACTCAACTAATGTACTATGTACAGTAGTTCTTCATGATCTCATATACTATTATTCACTTCTAGATGATTGGCATCATTTCTTAGGAAATGAGCGAATGAGATTTGATGCAACATTTCCAAGCATATGGCTAATATTTGTCTTTAATTCTTGTGGAGCACGGTGGTGACTATTGAACTTTGAAAAACCTTACTTGGATTCTCTTTGTTCTCATATAATAGATTCGTATGAAAATATAAGAAGCACGAAATGTATTTAATAAAAAAAATATAATTTTATAAAGGCATATAAGATTATTTTAAATAATATTAGTGTACTATAACAACCGGGCACAATGATATCAATGTTGATATAACCCAACTAAATCCTATTTCAGAAATTAGAACATCGAATTTATCTTCCTCTATAATAAATAATACGAATATTGATTTATCTACTTTATTGAAAAAAAAAATTTAAAAACTCATAATGTAAAGCAATTCCTCAATAATTTTGCTCCAAACAGTGACAAAGATAGGTATTTACATGTGAATTTTTTTTCAAGAGAATGCACCAACCACGGAACATCAATCAAGCAGCCAACCGGCCCACAAAAGAAAAGACAACACTCTGTCAATACGGCACGTGATTTCATATTTTAATATCATTTTCTGAATTTAAAACAAGCACAAATAATTCTTATCTATTTAAGAACCTTCAAACCTGCAAAGGAAAAATCGCCAAAGGAAAAATCACCCAACTCCATTTGCTTGTTTCGTTTTTTCACAAGCAAAATATGGCCTCTTCCTCCTTCCATCTCTATGCGCCTCACCACATCAAAGCTATCCCTAAGATCACCATCATTCCTTCTACTAAAAGTACCACCCTATCCTACCCCACCACCACCACCACCACCACCACCACCACCATTATCAAGAACAAAGCTCACACTTTTGGTGTTGGTGCTTTGCGTTCTAACAATGGAGTGAAACCTTTAGAACCAAGTTCAGAGGTCAATGAAACTCCGTTGAAAATTGCTATTATAGGTTTTGGTAATTTTGGGCAGTTCATAGCTAAAGGAATCCAGCGCCAGGGTCATGCAGTGCTTGCTTTCTCAAGATCGGATTACTCCGAGTATTGCGACCAAAATGGTATCAAATTCTTCAAGTGAGTGGATTAGTAAAGACATTTCATTTTATAGATAACAACAACAACAACAACAACAACAACAACAACCATAATATATTGAAACTAAAGAAATTGTTGTGTGTGATTTTAGGACTTTGGAAGGGTTGTGTAACGAAGAGCCAGACATTGTGCTGGTCTGTAGCTCTATCCTTTCCACTGAGAGTGTGATGCTTGGGATCCCCTTTCATAAACTCAAGCCGGACACTATCTTTGCAGATGTGTTATCTGTGAAGCAGTACCCTCGCAATCTTTTCCTTGAGGTGAGTTTTGGTTAATTAATTCATTCTGTTTTGTTCGTGACGTTTTAGTATGTTTAATTAAATCTCAATTTTGGGTATTGTTTTGTTCCTTTTGTTTCATTATTAGGTACTTCCACCGGAGTTTGGGATTGTTTGCACTCATCCAATGTTTGGGCCTGAGAGTGGAAGACATGGATGGGGAACCTTGCCTTTTGTTTATGACGAAGTTCGTATTCTCAAAGGAAGCACTCAAGCTCAGAAATGTGCTCAATTCTTGAGCATTTTTCAGAAAGAGGTTTGTTATTTTAATTCAAATATTCTAGACAAATAATTAACATCAAGAGTTCATGACCATTCTCAAATGTTTGTTTGTCAATCAAGGATTCTGCATGAATAATATAAGAGGTTTTAAAAAATTTCTCAAAATCAAGCAACTGATCTTAATTTCTGTCTTTATCAAGTGCCCTGTTTTGTTTTGGTATCATTTCTTTATTTTTGTATATATGAAATAAATAATACTCCCGAAGTAGTTATGGACCTTATGGTGTTGTTGAGCCAGAACCGGCTAGGAAAGATATTCAATGCATATGGGCCAACAATTATGTGGGGTCATATATAATATATATAATATATATATTTACATATTTGGAAAACTTTTTAAAGTTCAGTAATATTAAATATTTGTCGGGTGGTAGGTAAGGTCATGAATTGAGCAGTTATATATATATATATATATTTTTTTTTTGCTAACGCATGTCTGCAACTAATGACCTCATGATTTGATTTGCAGGGCTGTAGAATGGTTGAGATGTCATGTGAAGAACATGATCGACACGCTGCGGGCACCCAATTCATCACCCACACAATTGGAAGGTAAAGCATAGACAAAATTTTTCTGACCATGGATTCGGTTGCCCTTTTTGTTTTTTTGTTCTTTTTTAAAATTTAATAACATTGTAAAGTCTCAATTGGCAGGATTTTATCTCAGCTAAACCTTGAGTCCACCCCAATCAACACTAAGGGATATGAAACTCTCTTGCAGCTTGTAAGTTCTTTTTCATTTCACTCTCAACGTTGTGATGTTGGCCTTCATGTTCCTGATACTCCATCTAAATTACAGACGGAAAACACTGTCAGCGACAGCTTTGATCTCTATTACGGGCTTTTTATGTACAACGTGAATGCCACCGAGCAGGCAAGCATAAATGCACCTTTGTCTTAATTATAGAATAGTTTTGAACATGTTAAAAAGTGATTTGATGTTCCTTCTTGTTCTTAGTTTGGATTTGTATGCCTGCCTTACTGGTTGCTTATTTACAATTGCCAATGTTGGTGTTACTAAATCAAGTGTGAAATCTTTAAATATGCAGATTGATAACTTGGACAAAGCATTTGAGATAGTGAAGCAGAAACTCTTCGGTAGGTTGCATGGCATCTTGAGAAAGCAAATTGTTGAAAGGGTTCCAATGCAGAGATTCCAAAGAAGCATCCCAGACGGCAAGCCAGCATCTTATTTCCTGCCTGATAACAAGAAGATGAATGGATTTTCCAGTTTTGCCATGCCACCTGAACCTGCAGAAAAACTAAGCAAAGAACAAGAAGATGAAAAAGACAAAGCAACTATTTCTTCTCGGTTCCCATTCTGAAATTGAACTTGAAGTTCATTTCATTGTATCCATTTCCTTGGTTTCTTTTTAAATTTTTAGTTTTTTTAGTTTATTTTTTTGACTTCTTTGCCTTTGGAATGACGTATCAAGCCTACCTTAATTGCTTTATTGACTGGTCCACAAAGTTCATAGAAAAGTTGGTTCTTAAGTTGGTAGGTAACAAGGTACAACAGGGAAAAAAACAAAGGAGAATGAACTTAATAGAATATTCGGTGAATCGGTCATGTGTGCTGCTCCTAAAGTCTAGCTATAGTTTGCCAATTATCTACAGTAATCCCCCGTATTTAGCATGTCAATCAATGGTTTGGATGCAATGACCGACTCCCATGTGACACATGCTTAAGGGTTTGGATGCAAGGACTGATTTCCATCCCATGAGAATAATTCCTCTTGGGCGTACATTAAATTAAAGAACCACTTCTTTATTGCTAAACTACTAGGAGTGGCCGGCAGTCGGAATGAAGAGTCTCTTCTTACTCACCCTTGTTGTTCTCAGAGGAGATTCCTCATCCATGTTGAGCAACTGGGGAGGGAAAAACACCCACTCCCCACCCCTTGGGGGACTTGCCCCCAATAAATAAATAAAATAAAATTACAAATTCATGGAATCATCTTATTAATTGAGGAATAATTTTTTTTTTTATTGGTTTTTCCTTTCCTTAAGATTTTTCAATAGTATTTTTTAATGGCAATAATTAAAATGAATAGTAATTGATTAACATGAGTTATCTAACTTAAATATTTAACAATAATTTTTTAAAATACATGATAATTAATATGAATTATTTAATTGAAATATTTAATCATAATAATTAAATTGAATACTAATTAAGGTTATTCCGAGTTTGTTTGGTGGACAGGTTAAAGATGATATGATAAGATATACTATGATATCTAGCTTTTATCTTTTGTTTGGTGAGTTAATAAGATTAGATAGGTTTATTCAATTAACCAACTTTATCCTACTCACTACATGATAACTAGAGTGTTAGAATAAAAATAGGTATGATATGATGAAAAATAAATTTTTTTATTTTTGGCCTTTTACTTCATTTCTCTCTTTCATCTAGAGTTTCACCATATCCTTCATTTTTTTTTCTCTTTTGATCGTTGCACTCGAGAGAAGCCTGCCAATTACAATATAGATCCAAAAATATCTTATTTTAAAAGATATATAACTATATTATAAAGGGTATTTTTATTTTCTATTTACACACAATTTATATCATATCTTTCCATTATTTGATCCACTTCAAAAGTAAAATAAGATAACAAAATGTTATTGATGGCTTTTCTAATGTGCATCAAATACAAGGTATAACATTAGTTTATCATACTCATATCCTTTCCTAATATTTAATTCTCATATTCGATCCACTCTTATCCTTTTTTTTTTCCATGAAAAGGGCCCTTAAAGAAATTACCCATAAAAAAATTTACATCTTACCCTTTTAAGGGTAGAAGATCCACCTTTTTGCCCTTTTTTTTCATGAAAAGGGCCCTTAAAGTAATTACATCGTCTATTTACATACAATTTATATAATATTATGTTATTATTTGATCTGTAATGTAACAAACTTTGATTCTTAGATTAAGAACATGAAGATCGTTGGAATTTATAATTTCACTAACAATAATAAATAGAATTACTAACCTTTATCCATAGTGAAATGTTGATCATGATCCAATCAGCTTATCTTCAGTAACAGATAAAACTCCTTTCTATCTCTAATCTTTTCTATTTTATGCTAAAACTAAGAACATAATCTTATAGGCAGAGACATATAGTGTATGATTTCCTCAATTTTAAATTCATATATATAACTGTTCCCATCAAAGGTTATATATTAACTGATACATACTGAACAACATATCTTTTCAGTTAACACGTCCTTTCATTTAATTATTAAATCGTATATATACATGAGCCATTTCTTACATTCTCCCACTTGGCTCATGTGAGAAAGTATCATTTATGATTTAATAAACTATTATTCATAATGCGCATAAATAAGATTAAAAGTTTCATATAATCATATCATTACATCATAAATCATAGTTAAGAATAAGAACTAGGGCTTGTTACGGGGCGGGGAATCCCCGATCCCCGATCCCCGAGGACTGGGATTCCCCGGTTCATTCCCCCTGTGGAGGCTGGGACGGGGGCCAACCCGTCCCCGTTTGTTAAACGGGGCGGGGTGGTCCCCGTCCCGGTTAAAAATAATATATATATATATATATATATATATATTTTTTTAATTTAAATTATTTACAATTATGCCATTTTTATAAATTATCTCATTAAATTTCGTTTTGCTTAAACATTTGGACTATTTTGTTCTTGTAATTTTTTTTTTTTGGTTAGTTGAGTTTTATTTTGAATGATTTTTATATTTATCATGTGTGTTAGTATGTATTAGTATTAGATTTTTTTAAATCAAACAAAACTTATAGGTATATGGGGATCCCTAACTGGGACAGGGAGATAATCCCCCAGGGCGGTCCCCATCCCCGGTTAAAATAATATATATATATATATATATATATATAAATTTTTAATTTAAATTATTTACAATTTTGCCATTTTTATAAATTATCTCATTAAATTAATTTTTAGCGGCCTAGCAATGGTGTCGACTACTCCAAGCCCCAAAATAAAATTCCATAGCCAATTAGCCTGAACCATGGCCTCGAAGCATGGCATAAATTCAGCTTCCATAGTGGATGTGGAAATAACAGTCTACTTCGCAATTTTGTATAAAATAGCTCCTTCAGCCAAAAGATATAAATATCCAAAAGTAGACTTTCTTGTATCTACACAACCAGCAAAGTCAGAATCCGAATATCCAATCACTTTAAGATGATCAGACCTTCTATAAGAAAGCATGTGATCCTTTGTTCCTTGTAAATACCTTAGAACTTTCTTTGCAGCTTTCTAATGATCTAAACCAGGATTGCTTTGGTATCTTCCTAACATTCCAACTACAAAGCTAATATCTGGTCGAGTACAAGTATGGCCATACATTAAACTCCCAACAACAAATGCATAAGGAATTGCTTCAATTTGTTTCCGTTCCATATCATTCTTTGGGCATTGCATGAGACTAAATTTGTCTCTTTTCTGAATTTGAACGGGAGATGCTGAACATTTATCCATCCTGAATCTCTCCAAAACTTTATTAATATATGTTTTTTGAGACAATCCTAATAGACCTTGTGATCTATCAGGGAATATTTATATTCTAATCACATAGCTCGCCTCACCTATATCCTTCATTTCAAATTTTTTAGAGAGAAACTTCTTAGTCTCACTTAATAGACCAAGGTCATTAGTTACAAGCAAGAGGTCATCAACATACAGAACCAAAAATATGAACTTGCTCCCACCAACCTTTACATATATACATCGATCAACAGCAATTTCCTTAAATCCAAAAGAAATAGCTGTATCATTAAACTTAAGATACCATTGCCGAGAAGCCTGTTTAAGTCTATATATTGACTTCTTAGGTTTACACATCATATGTTCTTTTCCTTTTTCTATAAACCCCATCGGTTGATCCTTATAAACTTCTTTCTCTAAACTTCCATTTAAAAAGGTAGTTTTCACATCCATTTGATGTAACTCTAGATTATAATGAGCCTCCAATGCCATGATAATTCTGAGAGAATCTTTCTTAGAGACTGGTGAAAAGGTCTCCTTATAGTCAACGCCATTTTTCTGAGTAAACCCTTTTGCAACTAGTCTAGCCTTGTAACGTTCTAAGTTACCAAAAGAGTCACGTTTGGTCTTAAAAACCCACTTGTAACCAACTTTCTTGCAACCTTTTAGCAACTCAACAACGCCCCAAACCTCATTTTGTTCCATAGATTTTAACTCATCTTTCATAGCATCTAACCATTTATCATCATTATCGCTATTTATGGCTTGTGAAAAGGTGGCTGGGTCATTTTCTATTCGTAAGTCAACTTCAAACTCTTATAGATATACCATATAATCATTAGAAATAGTTGATTTTCTTTCTCTATGAGATCTTCTTAATGCTATTTGTTGTGGTTCTTCTATTACAGACTCATTTGTTTCAACCTCTTTGTGGGTATGGGATCATTTATTTGTTGTTCTTCATGATTATTAATCCGTTCAACAACTTGAGGAACAACAACTTTACTAGATGTACAAGTCAAAGGGATTTGCACTCTCATTTCTTGATTTTCCACTTTACGTGGTATTTCAGTCCTACTAACCTCACCATTTTCAATGAATCTAGCATTCCCAGTTTTAATAATTTTTGTAGTATGGTTAGGGCAATAAAATCTATATTGCGTTGACTTTTCTAGATAACCAATGAAACAACCACTGATTGTCCTTGAGTCTAGTTTGTTTTCTTGTGGATTATAAAATCTGATTTCTGCCTGGCATCCCTAAACATGTAGGTGCCTTAGACTTGGTTTCCTTCCAATCCACAGTTTAAAAAAGGTCTTTGGAACTGCCTTACTAGGAACCCTGTTTAACAAATACATGCCAGTTTTTAGAGCATAAATCCACAATGAAATAGGTAAAGAACAATTACTCAACATACTTCTAACCATATATAACAAGGTTCTATTACCCCTTTCTGATACACCATTTTATTGTGGTGTACCTGGCATTGTGTATTGAGCACAAATGCCATGTTTATCAAGAAATATAGCAAATGGACCTGGGTGTTGTCCACTTTCATCATATCTTCCATAATACTCAGCACCCCTATTTGATACCATAATTTTCACTTTTCTGTCTAATTACCTTTCTACTTCTTCAATGTAAATTTCTAAGGCATTTACACCGTGTGATTTCTCATGCAGTTAGTAGACATAACCATAACATGAATAATAATCAATAAAGTTAATAAAGTATTTTTCGTTATTGAAAGAATTAACATTAAAAGATCCATAAATATCAATGTGTATAATTTCAAGAAGCTAAGTACTTCTTGTGGCACCTTTCTTTGTGTGTTTGGTTTGCTTTCCTTTAATACAATCTATACAAATATTAAGGTCGGTAAAATCTTAATCTGATAGAATGTTATTATTTATCAACCATTTTATTATTTCTTTGGAAATGTGACCCAAACGTTTATGCCACAAGCAAGTAGAACATTCATTAACTAAACTACATTTAGTGGCAACATTATGATGCAAGGTAACAAATGTTTCATCATATAATTTGTCAGGATTTAATTTATATAAGCCATCATAAAGCACACTAGATCCAATCATATGGGTATACTTAAACAAACTTAAACATCCATTACCAAATTTAAAAGAGTATCCATCAACATCAAGTTTAGATAAAGAAATTAAATTCCTAGAAATACTAGGTACATAAAGAGTTTTAAGTAAATCTAAATAATGTCCAGTGTCTAGGATTAAACGATAAGTCCCGACAGCTTCCACTGGAACTTTCATTCTATTCCCCATGAAGAAGAACTTCTTCTTTGGGCTTATGGCTTGGATTGTAAGGAATCCTTGCATAGTATTAGAAATGTTAGTTGTGCATCCAGAATCAATCCACCAAGTATTATAAGGAACTTCAGTTAAATTTGATTTAAAACATACATAAGCACTAGGCTTACCTTTCTTTTCGAACCAAGCCTTATGTTTTGGACAATTCTATTGGAAATGGCTAGTCTTTTTACAAAAATGACAACTGTTTCCCTATCGTTCCTTCTTGTGAATTTGAGAAGAAGAGGCATCATTGATTTTTAGGGGTCTCTTTGCTTTCTTGTAATGTTTCTTACAATTCTTCTTTACATCTTCTGGATGATTAACATAATTGATGGTAATAATTTCCTCCTGAACTAACATACTATATAATTCATGCACATTCCATTTGTCTTTCATGGTGTTATAGTTCATTTGGAAAGGGCCATACTCAGAAGGTAATGAGTTAAAGATGAATTGTACTAGGAAATTTTCATCCACATCCATTCCCAATGACTTAAGTCTTGCTGTAATTAGGGCTGTAAACGAGCCGAGCCGAGCCGAGCCGAGTATCACCAGGCTCGAGCTCGGCTCGAGTATACTATTCGAAGGCTCGAGCTCGGCTCGAGCTCGTTCGAGCTATTTTTTTTTGTGCTCGAGCTCGGCTCGTTGAAAAGCTCAAGTAGCTCGAGCTCGGCTCGTTTAAGCTCGATTAGCTTGTATACATAAGTATTTTTGTAATTTTATATAGTTTATATAATTATGTATTTTTGTAATTTATATATAAATAATTTAATATTTTATATATAAAAACTCGTTTAGGCTCGCGAGCCTCACGAGCTGAGTATTTTTGGGCTCGAGCTCGGCTCGTTAACATAAACGAGCAGCTCGAGCTCGGCTCGGCTCGTGAAAAATCGAATCGAATTCGAGCAATGACCGAGCCGATCTCGAGTAGCTCACGAGTAGCTTGGCTCATTTACACCCCTAGCTGTAATATTTGTCATTTGAATGACAGGTTCATGCATAGTACGATCGCCATCAAATTTTGTGGTAGTTAATGTACTCATTAATGTCCCAGCAAGAGACTTATCTACAGTTTGGGAGAGCTCTTCCACTAACTTCATCATTTCTTTAGCACGTTCAGTCTTAGGAAGAGCTGACTTAATATTGTTAGCTATACTCATCTTCATGTACATCAAACTCAGCCTATTTGATATTTCCCAATTTTTGTAATGAATTTTCTCTTCTTCGGTGCTTGAAACAGTAATAGCATCTGGTTCCTCTATTTTGAGTGACAAATTCAAATCCTTTACCCCAAGGAAAAACTGGATTTGCTCACTCCATTCAAGAAAATTAAGTCAATTAAAAATTGGAACAGATGCAATATGCGAATGCATAGGAATAGGCACTACAAACAAATAAATAATTAATTAATACCTTGAGATATATATGCCAACATGCTACAATAATTTAAAGAATCATTTTATGTAATGCATATCGATGTTCACCTTTGGGCAATCCATCAATATACCATATTTTATATAATGATGTTAATACTAATTTACATAATTTGGCAATGATACATATACACTAACCAGAAACATTTATTATCTTTGGATATATAAATATAACTAACAGTACATTTACACTACCAATGTTCATGCTCATTAATTATAAGGACAAACAATCAGCCTTTGGGTGATCCTTAACTACCTTGTACTAATGAACTTCAATTTACCTATAAAACAATCAATAATTATCATTTCATTTATAGCATATAAATTATGGATATTTGAAAGATAATCATCGAATTTTGAATTAAATTATTTTAAAAATCCGACTACTTTGGTGGTTAACAAATTTATAACATACTGTAATTCCAAAATGCAAATGTGAATATAAGATTCCTTATTTTAATTGATCAATACGTCCAAATTTAATTTTAATTCAAATTCAAATTAAATGGTCAAAATTGTCATTAACTCGAGATCATCCAACCATTAAAATCAACAACAATCTAAAATAATTATCATAAGGTATAGGTCATACCAAGATCTGGATCTACTTTATTATAAATATACATAATTTTTAGAATCTTAAAAAAAAATCTTATCAAGTTGCAATTAATATCAAAATCTTAAAATGACTATTAATCATTAATTCATGAAGTGAAAAAACATTAATATCTGAGTTTTTTCAAAAAAAAATTAAGCAAATAAATAATATTCATGGATCAAAACTAAATATTATCATTAGAAAACTACAAATTCCCAAACCTCACTCTGATGCCACATGTAATGTAACAAACTACGATTCTTAGATTATGAACATGAGGATCGTTGGAATTTATAATTTTACTAACAATAATAAATAGAATTACTAACCTTTATCCATAGGGAAAAGTTGATGATCCAATCGGCTTATCTTCAGTAATAGAAAAAACTCCTTCTATCTCTAATCCTTTCTATTTTATGCTCTCTAGATGATGAAAAACTAAGAACATAATCTTATAGGCAGAGACAGTGTATGGTTTCTTCAATTCTAAATTCATATATATAACTGCTCCCATCAAGTGGTTATATGTTAATTGATACATATTGAACAACATATCTTTTCAGTTAACACGTCCTTTCATTTAATTATTAAATCGTATATACACATGAGGCATTTCTTACATGGTCTACTTCAAACATAGGATAGGATAACAAAATGCTATACGATGGCTTATCTAGTGCTTATCAAACATAAGATAGGTTATGAGTGGGTATATCAGGTCCATATTCTTTCCTACTCTTATTCAGTCCTCATATTCTATCAGTTCTTATCCTATCTTGTTCATAAAACGAGCCTTATATATATAAACATAACTCACTATTTTATACATTAATACCAATTATTTGTATTAAGGATATAAAAGTAATTTGATAAAATAATTGGCATGAATTCTAACATGAAGGATATAAAAAATTAGGTTGGATGTTGGAATTTATAAGACATGGAAATGTTGATTTTTGGGGTTGGATTATATTTATTGGGCGGATAATTATTATTATGCTGTGCATTTGGTTTTTTAAGATAGTATAGTTATTTATTAATTAGTACATTTGTTTTATTAAGAAATGTTGTTGGGAAAAAAGGGGTGTTATTAGTATGTTTCATTGAATGACAATGGAATGGTAAATGTTATAATGGCAATGAGAATGAAAAGAGTATTTGGTTGTAAGAATTCATGGAATTAGAAAAGGTATGAGGATAATATAAATTACCATTTTTTTATTTATCAAAATTACTTTTTTTTCATGAATTCTTTATATCATTAATATATTTGTGAATTCTTTATATACCTTATAAGCATCAAGAATTTCTTATCATCTTGGGCACTCGTCGTAATCTCTCTAGGTATTGCTATCATCACCTATATGAACACAGTACCTTGACACCCTATCGTCACCTATGTGAACAAGTGTTTGCACTCTATTGTCTGTCTATATGGCCATGTGCTAATATCATCACAACATCACACCACCAATCTGTAGGCCAAAGGAGATACCCAATCTAGGTAAGCACTAATCATCTATCCTTTGAAATTATTCCATATCTCATATCTCAATATTAATCTAATTTCTTTCTACCACATATTCCCATTTATTTCTTTCAATCACATCTATATTTCCAATATAAATATTATTTTCTTAACATATCACAATGCAAATTTTAGCATGCTATCAATCCAAAAACAATAGTATCACACTCAATATTGTCATAAAATATATGCATAAGAAATCACTCGAACCAATAAAACTCAAGCACAAAAAAAAAACATAATTTACATACTTAAACATAGATTTACAAACTAGTATGAGTAACAGTACATACAAATTAAATCACATAAACCATCAAGTATACAATTACATTCAAGCATAAATAAGTTTTAACTTTTTCCCAACGCTAAACATATGTCCACCCTCTGCTTTACCGCTATCTTGCTCACCAATAACCAAACACATATTTATAATAAATTTTAATCTTTACTTGATGATATGAATACATTGACGTCTATTAATCTTTCGCTTGAGACCAAATTGAGTTATTTAAGGGTTAAATACTAAACTAAATTCTTAGATCTATCATACAAATTTAACAACACCATTATTAATCCTCTAGTTTCTTTTGATCAAATTAATATATATATATATATATATATATATATATATATATATATATATATATATATATATATATATATATATATATATATATCAATGCTTCCAATTGACATAATAATATTAGAATGTATTTCTCATCCTCAATCAATCATATATCTAACTAAAATTTTCAAGAATACAAATTGAATTTGTTTAATAAAAAAAAGAGAAAAAAGTGATAGTGAAACTCACTTGTCAACCAATATTGAACACCAATAGCCCTTTAGAATCCAATATACTACTCTAGATTGAAAAGTATTGGGGAACCTAGAAAGATTAAAGCAAAGGGAAGGGAAAGTTGGGAAGTTCTAAATGGGAAAAGTTTGAGGCTATGAGAGGAAAATAATATGAATGAATTTAGGGTTAAGAAACATATTTATATATAGATATTTTTACTTTAATTCTATACTTGTCTTTTTCATATTGACCCCTAATATTTATTTTTATTTCGTTTTAACCCCTTTGACTTATTATTTACTATTTAAAAATGTCCTCACTCAATAATTACACTATTTTTAATGTAAATTTGCACACTAGTGATGCGCACAAAACCAACGTGAGTGGTCTAATGCGTGCAACTCCATAAGTATACTAGTCGCTCAAGTATTCCTCGTGGAATCGCGAGAGGCTCCTATTACTTTCTTTTTATTTAATCAATAGCCTAACATCTACGGTGATAAATCTAGCAAAAATAAATCAACTTCTACAAATTTATAACGACTAATATAAAATTGAGGATCTTGAGGTACAATTGGAAGGAGTGGGTAGCGGTATGAGAATTCCCATAGCACTTACTTGTGATGTGAAATAAGATATGATAATGTTATCTAGTGTTGGACCAAAGGAATTTAGAGGCCTATTGGTCATGATTTCTTGGTAACCAGGTCTGAAACACTAGGAATTTAAGATGGAATCTCTTCCAACCCAGAAAGATTAAAGCAAAGGGAAGGGAAAGTTGGGAAGTTCTAAATGGGAAAAGTTTGAGGCTATGAGAGGAAAATAATATGAATGAATTTAGGGTTAAGAAACATATCTATATATAGATATTTTACTTTAATTCTATACTTGTCTTTTTTTTTCATATTGACCCCTAATATTTATTTTATTTCTGTTTTAACCCCTTTGACTTATTATTTACTATTTAAAATGTCCTCACTCAATAATTACACTATTTTAATGTAAATTTGCACACTAGTGATGCGCACAAACCAACGTGAGTGGTCTAATGCGTGCAACTCCATAAGTATACTAGTCGTCAAGTATTCCTCAGGGAATCGCGAGAGGCTCCTATTACTTTCTTTTTATTTAATCAATAGCCTAACATCTACGGTGATAAATCTAGCAAAAATAAATCAACTTCTACAAATTTATAACGACTAATATAAAATTGAGGATCTTGAGGTACAATTGGAAGGAGTGGGTAGCGGTATGGTAATTCCCATAGCACTTACTTGTGATGTGAAATAAGATATGATAATGTTATCTAGTGTTGGACCAAAGGAATTTAGAGGCCTATTGGTCATGATTTCTTGGTAACCAGGTCTGAAACACTAGGAATTTAAGATGGAATCTCTTCCAACCCAGCCTCCTATCTCTACCTTAAGAACAAGAAATTCACAAAAAGAGTAATTAAACTCTAATCCATAAACCTAGCCATGCATAATCTCTTAGTGTATGCATAGATCTAACAAAACATGGGTGTCATAATGAGCGAAAATCTCTTTCTTACAGCATCAACATAATAAACAAGAAGTTGACATGCAATGAATCTCAATTAACTAGAAAGAATAATATATTTCCAATGAAATTGATATTCACAAGTAAAAGGCTAGGTAAATCGTCATACAATTCCCCTCGAAATTCGGTCCCCTCATGGATATAAGAATAACTATAAAAGAATATAAAGAATCCAAAAGAAAAGCATTAAGAATCCTAAAACTAACTCCATCCAATAGATCTTTGATAGTTGAGGGTAAGAAGATTCCAAGGACATTAAGATGGTGATGAATCTCTTGGCACGCCTTCCACTATAGTGTGCATTGACTTCCTCTTGAGAAATTCATTGGAATCCGCTAAAATAAGGTTGAATCTTGTCTCCAGTTGTGCTGAACTCTAAAAATCATGCCGCCTTAAACCTAATTCAGCAAAAGAATCTTGCCCCAAAAATTAGAAACTTTAGGGTTATTTATAATGTGTCCGCCATGGTGTCACAATGACCGTTGTCAAGCTGTTGTGATCAAAATCTCTTTCTTGGGCCATAAGTCGTACTTTGGCACAGTTTGTGATGCACACAAATGACGCGAATGGTTTAATGGGTGTAACACCGCAAGTATACAGGTCGTCAAGTAATACCCCATGGGTGAGCATGAGAGTCTTATTCCTGAAGGAATGGTGAGAGGCTTCTATTACTTCTTCATTTTCGCTTAATCAATAACCTAACATCTATGGTGATTCTTCTAGTAAAATAAATATAATTCTAGAAATTTATTATAAAAATATAGTCGATGAACTGGAAGTGCAAGTAGAAGGAGTAAGTACCCATATGGGGAGTCCCTTAGCACTTACTTGTGATACGAAATAGAATATCGCAATATTATATAGTGATGGATAGGGGAAATTCAGAGGTCTACTAGTCCCAATCTCTTGACAACCAAGTTTGAAGCGCTAGGAACCTAAGATGGAATCTTTTCCAACTCGGCCTCCTATGTCTGCCTTAAGATCAAGAACTCCACTAAAAGGATAATCAAATCCTAATCCGGAAATCTAGCTATACCTAATCTCTTAGCGTATGGATAGATTTAACGAAGTATGGATGTTCTAATGAGTGGGAATCTTTTCCTCACAGCATCAACACAATTATCAATAAGCTAACATGAGATGAATCACAATCAAATAGAAGGAGTAAAATATTGCCAATGAAAATTAATGTTCACAAGTAAAAGCGTAGATACATCGACATACAATTCCCCTTGAATTATATCCTCTTATGGATAAAGACTAACAATCAAAGAATAATAATAATCCACAAGAAAAGTATTAAAAATCCTAAAACTAACTCTCTTCAATAGATCTCCAATGGTTGAGGTTGAGGAGATCTCAAGGATGTTAAATTGGCACCGAATCTCTTCTCGCACCCTTCACTATCAATATGAGCTGATTCCCCCTTGAAAAATTGTCCAGAATCCAATGAAATTAAGTTGAACCTCATCTCTAGTCCTGCTGCACTCTAGAATCTGCCCGCTTTTAGGCCAATTCAACAAAAGAATCTTCTCTCCAAAAACAAAAAACTCTAGGGTTTTTATAATGAGTCGGCCACGAGGTCACAACGGCCATTGTTCCGGCCATTATGATCAAAGTTAGTTTGTTGGGCCATAAGTCATATCCTGGCATGGTTTGTCTCTGGGCGTTGTGTGCATTAACCATGGGCATTATATATATAACGACTATTATGAAGGCCATTGTGGCTCTTGTGATATCTTCTTGTGGATTTGCACTCTGGCACGATCGGACCATGGCCATGGTGATGTTCTAGAAGTTGTATTTTGGTATGATCTGCCTCAAATCGCCTTCATATTCTCTTCTTCAGCCTTAAAATGTAATTAGATCCCATGGTGAACAAAAGAATACAATTATGTACTAGTTTGGCACTAAACATATTATATTATATGCTAGTTGCAGTGCAAATGATGTATAAAATATGCATGTTTAAGCACTTATCAAATCTCCCAACACTTAAGCGCTTGTTTGTCCTCAAGAAAATAAAAATAAAGGGACAGACATGATGAGTGCTTGACATCAGGCTAAGAATAATGGAGTTTCACTAGTACAAGGAAACAGTCAAATGCTAGGTAACATAAACATGTTATGAAAAGAATAGTCTACTATACGGAGAAAAATACTCTATTAAGTGTTTGTCTCGTGCTTCACTATCTTATAGTTTAGATCATGTTAAAAAAAGAAACAATTTCAGGGCTTTATTCAATCTATCTCTATACTTTACTAACTCTTTGTATATATATACACTTTTGTTCATAACTCCCAAGGTAGCCCTTTCTTATAAGGCTCAAGTGGCTTTCACTTTATGGGATGGGTAGCTCCTTCTACCATCTTTCTACAGTCAGCAACTTTCACACTTCTTAAGAGGCAACCCTCTCTCCCGATAGAGCATACTGTGTGTCTGACTTGTCGAGAGTGATTACGCACTACAAGGAGGTAGTTCTTTCTGATGTAAATGAAAGTTAAACAAGAATAGAATTAAACTAGTGACACCCCTACTATAAAACATCACTGTCTAGACTTAAGGTGCAAAGTTCTCAAAAGGACACAAGAAAGAGTAAAAACATGCAAAGTAGACTAACTTATCAAAAACATAAAAAAAAATACCAGCATGTATAAAGCACAGGCACCAAAATTTTTGAAAAAAATTCACAAAATAAGAAAGTAAAACAAAAGAAATGACACACTCACTCCCCACACTTAAAGATGTGCATTATCCTCAATGTACGCATACATGCACAAGTATAAGTGGAAATAATAAGAATAAAAAACAATAGTGAGTGTGTCGTTACGAGTACTTCCTTGGTTTCTTAGTTGGACCGACGAGAGTGATGAAGCTACCCTTGTCCAGGCTCCTAGTTGTGCGGGCCAAAACAGCACCCAATCACCTCAAATCCTGATGAAGAAATAAATGAAAGGAATTAAATACAACTAGAATGAGCAAAATCAAATAAAAGGCAGAAAAGGACAAATCCACTATAAATGTCTGAGTACAAAAGCAAGCAGTAGGGTAGATATCCATTATTGAATATAAAATATAATGAAAATATTAAAAATAAAGATACAATATGATACAAAAAATAAACTTATAGTGCAGGATGCTAGCATGGAAGCTCAATATTGGTGTAGGAGCGACGGAGAACAAGTGTCAAAGAAGAACGAGGAGACTCCGACCCCATTGGAGATGTAGCTGTGGTGAAGTGGGCATCGAAGTGGATGGAAGGTCCTAACATTACAGAAATGCCAATATCTAGACAAGTAGACCCTCTATTCACTCCTGGCCCTCCTTGAGATGAGCCAGGTGCTCCTCAACTATCTGTGGAATGGCTGGGTATGCTGCAAGTCCCGATGGAGAAGTGATAGCTACTGGGGCTGGAGTAGGTGGAGGGCAAGTGGGGGCAGGGCCAATGAAAGAGACTTTCATCATCTGAAGACTCTGAGTCAGACCTGCGCACCACTCAGTATTGCATACCTTGGGGTGTGTTCCTATGCTTAATCATGCAAATCTGTCATAGCGTCGGGATGCAAAGTAGTCGCATTCTTCTAACACACCATTTGCTAGCGCATCGGTCGATCAGGCCTAGTCCCCGTCTAAGAAAGATGATGTAAGGACCTAGAAATATGGTCGCCCATCGAGGGTCCTTGACCTGATGATGCAACTAGAAGGTGAGTGCGTGGCCGATGTGGATCGGCCCCCACACTGCGATGCTCCAGAAGAAGTAGAGCTCTCGGAGGTTCATGACGTCTGTGCTGTCTCCTCTTCCTGTCAGCATCTGAGATAGGATGGCGTAGAGGTATCTAAACAATGGTCGTCCCAAGGTAGACACCTTCGAGGTACCACATGTGTAAGTCTCGTGACCTCAAGGGTTTGGGTCCAAACCTGATCTAGACTCAAGTGGAGTGTCAAGTCGATGTGAAGCTCGGAGTAGGACTCGATGCGAGCATACTCCATATCGACAAGGCCCATCCTCATAGAGAAATCCATGTTAAACATAAGGTACATGACGAACTACTTATGGGCGTGTCAATTATGCAAATATATAAGAATGCAAGTATGCACTTAAGACTACAATTTGTCCATTATACTGTAAGTGTATGAGTTATTATGTAATACCTCATGGGTGAACATGATAAGTGCTTGTGTATGCATATTATTGAGAATATATTACTTATAATGAGCATTTCTTTTACCAGATTTTATGGCTCATTCGTGTGTATTTGTGTTCTTTTATGCATTCAGGGTTGTGGAGGCAGTATAAGAAGAAAGGAAGTGAAGATAGGTCATGAACGTAGGTTTTGAGGAGTCTCTTGTGTGGAACAAGTGTCAAGAAATGAGCCGTGATCAAACACATGAGGATGTGTGCCAACTTCCAAGAATGTGCAAGTCTATCAATAAAGTGGAATGGCACAAAGGCAGTCACAAACTCATGTTCCAACTTGTGCAGAGTTTTCGAGAGTATCATTTGACATGACCTACTGCACTGGTGTGTGCCCAACCATGTGGCCTCAAAGGAAGAAAAGGAATTCGGGAATCACTATAGAAAAATTCATGGGTACTGTAGCCGTTAGTGTTCACAGAATGCAAAATTCAGAAGGCCTGAGAATCCACATGCCCGTGTGGATATTCTACATGGGCGTGTGAAATCCTGATTTCAACATTATAAATAGCGCCTCGAAGAGTTATTTTGGGAGGGTCCTTTTTCTATCTTTTGGAGAGAGCGCGTCCAGGGTTTGGAGGAGGTTTTTGCCAGGTTTTAGAGCATTTCTATTGGGTTCGACATTGATTTCCTTCGAATTAGAGTTATTGGGGGAGCTTTCAACAACATTGTTTCGGCGATGTGTGCCCTAGGCTTGACGGAGGAAGCCTTGGAGAAGGAAAAGCGGCTCTTGGAGACCATCATCACGGACAACAAGGGTGCATACATAGAGGGCTAGTCACAATTGACCTTAGATTTGGGACTGTGTGCTTTTGGATTTTCACGACTCTTTGAATATCGATTAGAGAGGCATAATATTAGTCTTGCACTTGAAATAATAGTTCTAGGAGGAGCACTATTCAAGTACCCCGCTTTATCATTGATTGTTTCCTTTCTTTTCCATTAGCTTATTTTCTGCCTATTTTATTTCATTAACATCTTATACACAATCATCAATTGATCATCTCTTTAGCAAATTAGCAGTACTACTTGTTTCTAGAGTTTATTCCTTCTGGATTCGACTACCCAACCTTTGGGTACTTTATTACTTCGACACCTGTGCACTTGCGGTGCACACGCAAGGGTGTGTCAGAACACGAGGGTCGTATTTCCTCACGAACGGCGAGAGGCTCCTATTATTTTTTTTTTTCACTTAATCAATAACCTAATTGTTTATGCTATTCCTTTAGTTTACTTGTACATCACTATTAAATAATACAATTGGAGATAATGTTAACCATACTTAGAAGGAGTTGGGAGTATGTACTATAAGTATCTTAGTTATTAATTATGATAGGTGTTAAGTGTCAACCATGTTCCAAGTTCAAACTGGGGAAATTCAAAGGCCTATTAACCCCAATAAGTCATGGCGACAAGGTCTAAACCACTAGGAACTTAAGATGAAATCTTTTCCAACCCAGCCTCCTAGATTTTCCTTAAGTGTGGGAATCCCACGAGAAGAGACCAATAAGACACTAAGCCTAGGGCAATCAATCCCTAATCCAGAAACCTAGCAATGCCTAACCTCCTAGAACATACATAGATATATCATGGCATGGGCGGCATCAACATGGGGGCATATCCTCCTCATCCACATTAACATGTAACAATCAATTAAGAATATGCAATGATTACTAAAACTAAAACAATTTATATTAATCAATCAAGATTCATAAATAATAACCCAGAGACCTAAACATACAATTCCCCTTCAATTAAGTTCTTATGGATCATAACAAGCAAAGCATCAAAGCACAAGAGAACCACAAGACCAAATAAAGAATAAATAAGCTTTTAATGTATTCCTAGACTAACTTCCTCCAATAGTTCTCTGAAGGTTGGCGATTAGAGGATCCCAAGATTGTCTAGATGACGTGTGTCACTCATATCCCTCTACTAATGATCTTTGAAGATGCCTATCACTCGCGATCTTCTCTGATGATGCTCATTGATATACTCTTGAGAAATCCGCCCGAATCCATTGGAATATGGAAGAAGCACCATCTTCCACCACTCAAATCTCTAGAAATCCGGCTACACTAGGTTCTTCAAAAAAGAGTCTCCCTGAATTTAGAGAATATTGGTGTATTTATAGTAATTGGCTCCACCACGGCCCCACCATGTGCGTTGTGATGCCCATTATGAGTAAGTTGTTGCTTGGGCTCTAAGTCACGTCCTGGCATGGTCTTTGGGCATTATGTGTCTTTAAAACGCCCATTATGGACTTCACAACGGCCGTTGTGAGGCCGTTATGGCTTCTATATTGCTACCAATAAGCTCATGCTGCCGCGGTTTGATCACAGTAGTGGTAAGTGTAGATAATGGACATTGTGAGTTACCATAACACCCGTTGTGAGTCATGGTGCAGCCATGATTTGGCAACTTGCTTCATTTTGCTTCAAAACATCCTCGAATTTACTTCTTTCTACCTAAAATAGAAATAAAGGTTGTTGTGAACAAAAGAATGAAATTGTGTACTAATGAGGTGCTAAACAAGTACAATTTCATGCTAACTACAGTTTAAATGATATAGAAAATATGATTAGTTTAGCACTTATTAAATATCCCCACACTTAAACATTTGCTTGTCCTCAAGCAAATAAAATCGATAAAAAAGAATAGATGATAAGTGCTTGATCTCAAGAAACTAATTATGGAGTTTCAATAGTACAGAAGAACAATAAAACACCAGGTAGTATGATTATTCCTCTACAAAGAGTAGTCTACTCTACAAAAAAAAAGTACTTTCCTAAGTGTCGATCTCCTGGTCCATTATCTTATAGTCTAGATCGTGTAAAGAAACTTTTTGTGGTTTTCTTCAGTCTCACTCTTATACTTTTCATAATTTTTATACATGATTACCCTTTCTCTCTCTCTCTCTCTCTCTCTCTCTCTCTCTCTCTCTCTCTCTCTTTTCACAGTCAGTAGCTTTCACACTTCCCAAGAGGCAACCCTCTCTCCCACTATGGCATACACTTTATATCTGACTTGTTGGGAGCAACTACGCACTACAAAGTTGGTAGCTCTTTCTGTTGTACATATATCTTAACTTAGAGTAATAAAATAAGTAATGATCATAACCCCATTATAAAACATCACTCACTAGATAAACATAAGGTGCAAGGTGAAGTCAAGAGGGACACAAGGTAGGGTAAAGACTCACAGAGCAGTCAAACTCTTGAGAGGGGATGAACAAATTGTTAGTCTAGCATATCTTGTCCCTAGACAAAAGAATATTCTAAAAGTAAGTGCAATGCCTTCAAAGATTAGCACTAGCATGTGTATATGGTACAAGCACCATAAATTTTTTTTTTACAAGATAGATAATATAGTAACACAATATAGTATAGTATGAAATTATTAATAAAGTGCAAAGAAAAAGCAAACATACACTTCCTCCCCACACTTAAAGATGTACATTGTCCCTACATATGCATGCACAAGTGTAGTGATATATAATAAGAGAAGAAATTAAAAGAGTGTATAGTCACTAGTACTCCCCTGATTTTTTAGTTTGGCCGATCAGGGTGATGAAGTTACCCTTGTCCAAGCAATATATTCTGCGGGCCAGAACAACACCCGATCACCTCAAACCCTGATGAGACACAAATGGGGTAGTTAAATACAAAGCAAATTAAACTATATACTGCTGTAAAATAAATCCACTAAGATTAGAAAGTACAAAATCAGTAATGCAAGTGTCCCTTATTGTAAGAAAGTGTACAATGTACTAAAATATAAAAGTACAAAAGTGGTATACAAAAAATTAAAAAGGTGGAAGCCGGCAAGGAAAGTCTGGTGCGGTATATCATTGGTGAAGTACTAGTGATGTTGGTGAAGTTGAAGGAGACTCCGGCCCCACTAAAGCTGTAAGAGTGAATGATGTAAGCTCCTGAGTGGTAGAGGGGTCCTAACACTGCAGATGCAACAAGATCTGTTATAGTAGACCCTCGATCTTTACTTAACCCTCCTTGAGATAGGCCAAGTGCTCCTCAAGAGCTGGTGGAGCTGATAGAGTCGGTGTGACAGTTGTAGAAGGAGGAGTAAGAGTAGCAGCAGCAAGAATAGCAGGAGTTGGAGTCAGGATCAGGGGAATTGCGGTGGCGGTGGTCTCTAGGAGAGACCCCTCATCGTCTAAAGACTCAGAGTCGGTCCCATAGACCATTCGATAATGCACCCTGGGTGTGTCCCGTCGCTCAATCATGCTCTTGGCCCAGAGCATGGTGACTCCGAGCGACGCATGCCTCCTACACGGCACATGCCTGCACAGTAATCGATTAGTTCAAGCCCCCATGTACACTGGTGATGTACGGACCAAGGAATATAGTCGCCAGGCGTGGGTCCTGAGACTGATGTCTCAACTAGCAAGCTAGTGTGGGACCTATGTAAATCGGCTCCCTAGATACCATGCTCCACAAGAAGTAAAGATCTCAGAGGTTCATGACCCTTGTGCTGTCTCCTCACCCGATCAGTGTCCACAATAGGATGGCGTGAAGGTAGCGTAACATCGGGCTTCCTAAGGTAGACGCCTTTGAGGTCCTATAGATGTAAGTTTCACAGCCCCGAAGTGTTTAGGTCCATACCTGATCTTGGCTCAGGTGGACTAGTAAATCAATGTGGAGCTCTGAGTATAATACTATAGGGGTGTACTCCACGTCTACCAACCCTATCCGAATTGAAAAATCTGGGTAGGACATCATATACTTCTCCCTAAACATCTAGAAATTGATCGCCTCTTGATGCCCCAGGCTAATGATGGTACGGTCGAGTTTGAAAGAGCTCATGACCTCCATCGCGAGCTCCCAGTAAGTTGGCTCATTGATATTGAAAACCTGATCCCAGTTTTTTACTAAAATAAGGTCCCGTACCTCATCAGCGAGACCTATACGCTCGAGCGTCGTCCAATCTATCTGACGCCCCTCAATGAGCCTTTAGTTAATGAGCCTCCTGTAGCACGCTCGGTGTTTGAGATTCCCGAACCACGGTACTACAAGCTGAGAAGAATCTTCGGTCTTTTTCTTCCTCTCGGACTTTGCTTATGGACTACTAGTAGTTCTCTTTTGACCCATATACTGCAATTCAGAAAAAATACAAAAACTTAATAAAAAAAATACGAAAAATGTAATGCAGGACTGGACAACGGGTGCACAACGGGTACATCATGGCCGTTATATGACCATAACGGTTGCATAACACCCATTACCAAGGCCATGATGTTTCTCTAGATTGTCACAATGGGTACTCAACGGCCCATTACGTGACTCAGCAGCTTAGTTGTACACTATGGTAGGGCACCACAGGTGCACAACATTCGTGATGCGCCCTTGTGTCCTAGAATAAAACAACGGCCAGCTGACATTGGGCTTCCTCCCGTTGTCAGATGTTGCTGAGGTGAGATGAGCTAGAAAAATCTCATAACGCCCTCACAACAGGCGGATAACATCCATTGTAGCTCATCTATCCCCTTGTTCAGTGTTTGAACATAACGGTCATCACAACGGCTATTGTTCATCAAGGACGACCATTGTGATCCCTGAGCATGGTGAAAAATTTCTATGTAAAACAGCATGAAAACAATTTTCTAGAAAAGCATGACTTTCTCCTGGGAATCGTTACGGGTACAACGGGTTTACCACACCCGTTGTGATGCTCACAGTGAAAACTAAAGATTTTCCCTGTATAAAACGGCATGAAAAAAATTCCTACTGATAGTACTAGATTCCCCAATCATTTTTTGCTCATAAAATTCAGTGGGGATGAGCCAATTTCATACTTCCATATTAATTACCGCTTTCTATATTTTATTAACTAACACATATTATTGAAAACAAAGAGTAAATGAACTAAAGCCTAGGAAACTACTTGGGTTGCCTCCCAAGAAGCACTTATTTTATGTCACGAGCATAACATACCTGTTCTTACCTCAAGATGGCTATGATAGGTCAAATTCTCTCCCCTGTTAGTCCAATTCCTCCCCCCAAAATAATACTTCCGATGGTGACCATTTACCTAATGAGTACCTATTTCGGGGTGAGTTATCTCTATGGCGCCATAGAGAAATACTTGCATTACTAAGAACGGTCCTGACCATCTTGATTTTAACTTACTAGGAAATAACCTTAGTCATGAGTTAAAAAGGAGGACCTGGCCCCTTTCTCAAAACTCCTTGTTACGTCTAACGTATTAATCATGGTATCTCTTTGTGCGCTCTTTGTAGATCTCTACATTTTCATAGGCAGTTATCCTCCATTCTTCAAGCTCTTGAACTTATAATTTTCTTTTTCTTCCTGGGAGATTGATGTCAAGGTTCAAGCTTTTTATTGCCCAATATGTCCTATGTTCCAGTTCTATAGGGAGATGACAGGCTTTTCCATATACTAATTTATAGGGTGAAGTTCCAATGGGTGTTTTGAACGCGGTTTGGTATGCCCACAAGGCATCATCTAATTTATCCCACCAGTCTCTCCAATAATGAGCTACGGTATTTTCCAAAATTTGTTTCAACTGTCTATTAGATACCCCTTCTTGCCCACATGTTTATGGATGATAAGGGGTAGCTAGTCTATGGATAACTCCATACCTCCTCAAGATTTTCATAAGCTTGTCATTGCAAAAAATATGTACTCCTATTACTTAATATCATCCTAGATGTTTCAAATCTAGAGAACAATTTCTTTAAGAACTTAATCACAACCCTAGCATCATTTGTCAAGAGAGCTTGTGCCTTTACCCATTTGGAAACATAATCAACTATGACCAAAATAAACTAGTTACCAAATGATGCAGGAAACGGTCCCATAAAATCAATACCCCACACATCGAAGATTTCACATATAAAAATAAAATTTTGGGGTATTTCATCTCTGCGAGAAAGACACTACAAGAAAACAGTCCACTACCTATGCAAATTTTTGTCGGTAATAGTAGACATTCCGTCGGTAGAAATCATTACCGACGGAACTTTGGTCGGAAATAATCCGTCACTAAATCTCGTGTCGGTAATGCTTTTCCGTAGGTAATAAGAAAATCTGTCGATAAAAATAAATACT